>NC_056729.1:1173498121-1173500043 GCF_019279795.1 Protopterus annectens | reverse complement strand
ACCATTATGTAGGTGCCCACATAGTACTGTGTTGTGGGGCTGGAAACTGCTGTTAGTTCCAACATATGGGACATTCCTTAATGTGGGCCTTGACCCTTTTCCTTGCCCGTGTTGAGGGACATTACAGAGGTGGTGGGCTACAGATTCACATACAGTAGGTGGCAATACAACACAGGACAGGACATGTGGAGACAGCCAAATAACATGGTGGACATATCCCCAGAATTGTGAACAGATTCTATGTCATCAGTGATGTTATACACATGGTGGATTGATAGGTTGACAGGGTTTGTGTGGACATGCATTTAGTGAGTGACTTCACGACTGACAGTGATATGTTTCTGACATACCTCTCCACTGGCATGCTGTCCACAGACAGGCCATATGTTTGCCTGTTCTGTTTTGTCTGTTCCCCAGACAGTTGGTGCCCTTGGAAATCAGTCATGGACTCTGGGGAATCACTCAGTAAATAATCATATCTATTGGTATTACTGATATCATATTCCTCATAAAGGATGTTACAACACACCCAGTAACATTTGCAACTGTCTTAATGTATGACAGCAATATGTCCAATATACCCCTGTGTTTGTGCCTCTGTCCCATATGATGTCAGGCTTTGTCCTTACATCAATGAGGCACAGACATATGTATTATAATTATTTCTTGCCTTCATTCCTGCTACCATCCTAGTGATGTAGCAGACCCACAGACGTATCAGGGAAGAGGCCATAGATATGAGTCCTGAGCCTGTACATTCTGAGGTGAACTGTACATGTGACAGGCCTGTGTACATCTGGACATTGTTGACAGACTGTCAGGATTGTGTACAGCTGTCATGTGTGCATGTTATTTGGGCTGTGTATGGAAGGGGTGGATATAAGTGTTATGACTCCTTCTTTATCTGACTGTGCATGCTGCTCCAGTTTCTGATGATCTATTGGCTGTATGTGTTTGCAGGGGCAGTCTGAGACATGTCCTGTACTAAGGTCAGGAGTCAGACTACACTGTGAATTGGGACTGTATATGTAGGGCTAGTGTGTGAGTGGCAAACAATGATGTATTTGTTCACACAGTCCGTATACTCTACTGTTCACTTGACTTACCAGTATGTAACTGTGACTGTGGTGATATTGGTTGTGGGTATGCACTTTCATACTGGTGTCTGTTTGTCACTGCTGTTACATCCCCATAGTGCCTGATATATTTGCAAATACATGTGTAATTATCCATAGCACATTTCCTATTTCAATTACTTGTGCTATTTCACTAAATATATGTTAGATCACACAGGAGGGTGTTACTACAGCAACTGTGTTAGCTTATCTATGCCAGTACTTCACAAACATCCCCATTTTCATGGCTTCCACCCACCAATTTGTCAGCCTTGGTCCAGATTCATTGCATGAATTTGCATCTTGGGCTGTGTATGGAGGGGGTGGATATAAGTGTTATGGCTCCTTCTTTATCTGACTGTGCATGCTGCTCCAGATAGATAGATAGATTACCTTGGGTATCTAGGTACTCTCAACTTCTCTGCTGTAAATAACTACCTTTCCTCAGGTATCTAGGTACTAGAAAAATTTCTTTACATTTTTTTTCTTTTTTACTTTCTCTAGCTCTAGAAACTCCTAACAAAATACACTCTCTATTTTCTCAACTTCTGCCTTTTAATATCTAATGATTTTGACATATATATTATAACCATGTCTAATGTTTTACCTGATATTACAAATGCTTGCGTGTGGAGCTTTTCTCCTCAGGCCTCTGCTGAAAATGGACATATATCCAGTTGGACCAGCCCGGTCAGCAAATGTAAAATAAAATAAATAAATAAATAAATGAAGGCATTCTGAGCATACATGTCGACTGGCTGGATTGTTTCAGGATGTCCAGGTTTATTGCTCATATTTCTGGTCTGT
>NC_056729.1:1173393121-1173493121 GCF_019279795.1 Protopterus annectens | reverse complement strand
TCGAGATTCTATAGTGAACCTATATATATATATATATATATATATATATATATATATATGTATGCATTTCCACAAACATATACACTTATATTTATTTACAAAACTTGACTAATGTTAACAAACCGTTTCCCTATTGTTGAATGACTGTGCTGAATGATATGTGTGAAAAACATCAGACTTATCTACAGCTGGGATGGCTTAGTGGTAAATTTCTGTGGTATGCATGGTCCTGGGTTCAAGACTTGCAAGAGCTGATTATTTTGTTTCTGGCCAGAACAAGGGCTGTTGGATACAGACTGATTAAGGCACTTTTAAGCAGTTGTAAATGGGTTTGCTAATGGTAAACATTAAGCAATGCTAACTTATGGTTAACTATGCTTATACACAGTTAGCTGTAAAAAGTGATTAATCTATGTAGGCATCACTTAGCACTACACAAACAGGCTTAATCCCACTTACTACTGCTTACTCCCACTTACCCCGGTGCTAATTTCTTTAAAAGAAAAGAAAAAAGGGGTGATAGGACAGTGGTGAAAAATGAGGCACGAATAGGGAAAGACAATATGAAAGACAGCTAGGGGTGTGCAGGATGGGTGTAGGAAATGTTCATAGCTGTCCATTTCTTCTACAGCAACAGCTGTACATATATACTGAATTTGGAGGTAAATTTTGACACTCAAACCCCTGAGAGAGGGGTGAGGATAACAATAATGTGTTGTGAAGCCAAATAGAACAGATTACATGTGTACAGTGGACATGTGTGTGAAATGGACAGCTATGTATGGGTGACATTTTTTGGGGGGAACAGACTGCCTTTTATTTTTTTTAAGCTGAGAGTGGGATGTTGGGGAAGGATAGTAGATATATTTGGGGAGGTAGGTTGGGTTGGAAGACAGACAAGACAAACATGACAGCATACAGGTGTGGTATATGACACATGTGGTGGCTAAACACCTTGTACGGGGAGGGATGTTTGGTAATCGGAAGCCCACGAACCCCCAAATGGATACTGTGGGACTGAGGTCACCACTGTACCTTCACGGCCCTGAAGGCAGCTGTGCTGGGGTCTGAGCAGCAGTGGCAGGATGACCCTTTAAATGCACCATGCGGCCCTCAAGCTGGCATAGCAGATCTCCCAATTCCTTGCAGAGCTCACTATGCACTAGACCCCAGACCTGGCTTCGGGTGACAGGATCCTGTCCATGCCTGCGGCAGGGGGGAACGAGTCCCATTCTCTGAGGCAGTTCCACCCGAAGGTGGTGCAGGACCAGTGGACAAGGAGGTCCCGGGGTGGGTCCCAGACATGCTGGGGCCCGATGCTACGGCCAGATGAGGCGGGAGAGGTGGATCCGCTGGGTTCGTCCTTCCAGATGTGCTATAGTGTTGCAGTTTTAGAACATATGTTGGTTATTAATGGGAATCACATTCCAGGATTAGTTATAACAGCATGCGTGAGTATTCCCATTAACCCAAAACAACAGATTTGAAACATTTGCATGGCAAACAAAACACATGCATATATGGAACCACAGTGGGCATTACACCGACATGCAGGTTACATTGATAGCAACAGGCCACCAATGATAGTATTTGAACAAGGAACATTAATTGGAATACATTTCAACATTGGTAGAACAATAAGACATATGTCCCAACAGTAGGTTTGGTGGAAAATATACCGATTCATTTATGTGTTTAGATTATTGGTGAAGATAAGGTGGGAGGGAGAGAGAGATGTCAATTAAAAAATGTAGATTCTTGCAGTGGTCACAGCTTTAATGATCATTGCTCTAATCATTACTCTAAAGGTATTATTACAACAACCTATGGCCTTGGGTTGGGCAGTGGTATGTTTGTACCCAGTGTATAATTACAGCCTTCTTATAGCTACTTTATATCTTCTCTTACCTGTAAGATTTGTGGAGGGAATGTTTGTTTATACTACCTGACTGTTTCTACCCATATTCACATAGTCAGGGTTACATATGTGCACCCATACTGTGTGTTTGTGTGCGTGTTTGTGTGTGCTACTGCTTTACTCTGCCTTGATTTCTTTTGGTCTACCTGGTTGTTGGTAGCAGGGACCGGTAGCTGTGACAGCATGACACTTTTGAACATTTCTTAGGGGAGACCACTTGGTGTATGTACTTATCTTTCTTTCATTTTCAGCCTTGGGTTTGGACTGTGGGTGTTGGACACAGTATATCTATAGCCTTCTTATAGCTACTTTATACCTTCTCTTACTTGGAATACCTGTGGAGGGAATTTATGTTGACACTACCTGACTGTTTCTACACATATTCACAAAATCCTATTTGAAATTATGCATACAGCTTACTACCACTCCTGGGATTTGAACCATGTCTGCTTCTGCTAAAAATACAAGAAGTTTGTGTTTCATCAGAACAAGCGATTAAGAAACTGCTGTTTCACTTTTGAATGTTTTCTGTCTAATTCTCTCTTGGTTGCACAATCTGACCTTGTGATTACAGCATTCCTATATATATATATATATATATATATATATATATATATATATATATATATATATATATACATTCCTATGCACACCTTTTGACACAGCACAGTGTGGAAAACAGTGGTTAACATAACATTACTTTTCTGATATCAGATCTTGGTCTATGAGGCATTTCAAGTCATACAATACCAGAGTAAATACAACCAGTCTGGGGTTTTCACTTTTATTGACAAGTACCTACACTTTTATTGATATATAACCTGCATGTCACGATTACTCTCCTACTGGCTTCTTCAGTCATTAAAAACCATACCCATTTTTAAATTCTGCAAGGTGACATTCTACTACTTTTTATTTCTTTGCCCTACATAATACCACCTAGATTGTTACTGACCAGCCTTGCAACACAGCCTTAGCAGCCTGCTGGTGTGGGCTTCCAAGTTCATAGCCCTCTTATCTGCAGCTGTACAGGAAATAAGAAAAAACATTTATACATATCTATCCTTCACACACACAGGCTGGACTTTGGAGAACACTTATTATGACTAATACTTATGCACCGTTGGAACATTCCCCACCCGGGCATCTTGGACCCACTGGTCCAAAAGGTCCCTCTTCCTCCACTTCAAGTCAGAAAAGTGGGCTAGACTTGCCCACCAGTCTGAGGGATGCCAGTGGCAGTGGTGTAATCTCAAGCAAGATGGTCCCAGGCCTTCACTTTGTATTGGGAGCCCTGGTACTGGTCCTGCAGCAGTCACCCTTCATGTTCTTTAATGAGGAGTCCAACCATGACCCTGGACTCCTGAATCCCTCAGCACTGTGCCCAAAAGTGCACATCTTCACCTGCACTAGCCATAGTGCCTACAGTGGGGAGCTACAACTGGTTATGAGCTGTATTCCCGCCTGCAAGGTTTAAATAGGGCTAATTTCCCACCCTTTAACATGATTGGACAGTTTTGAAACTGCTGAGCTAAGCTAAGCACTGGGCAAACCTGCTTAGCAAAGATAACCATTGCTTAAAGGGGTAGATGCTAAGCCCTGCTAACCAGTGAGCAAATTTGTTTATCTATGCTAAATCTTGCTTAAACTTTAAATTTCACTGACACCTCACATTTGGGGCTGCTACACTACCCTGGTTAACATATACATAATTATATTCACCACCTATTTATGAAAAATACATTTTAGTTGTATTTCACATATGAAAATGCATGGACTGTTGTGGGGTTTGAATTCTCACTGACTGCATGTTAGGTGAACGCTCTAACTACTACATTATTCCAGCTTTGCTATTTGCATTCTGTATATTTCTATTTAACTTCTTTTGATGTTTAAACTCTGCTATGCATAGCTGCATGACATGCACACCCACTCAGCTACCATTAAACTTTATTGGTTTAATAAAAAAAAAGATTTTGAGGATTTAAATGACATGGGATAACAGGTTTTGTGTTAGCATGTATTTTGTGAGATGTATGGGAACTCAGGCATGTCAGTGCTGTATTTCTATTATGTCTTCATTTAACATTTGTTGACCGGGTAAGTCCGACTTGGACGGGAAGCCTATTTTCAGCAGATGCCCAGGGAGACATGCTCCAGATGCATGTCTGTGGCATGCATTCTGCGGATATACTGCACAATTGTGCAGTCTATCTGCAGACAACTGTGTTTTTGCTTTTAAAAGTGCCATAATGGCACTTTCTGAGTGAAGGGAGCATGTTACATGTGCAGGCACTGCTGTAACATGCCCCTGCACTCGTTCACTGATCATGTCCATGTAAGTCTTACAGCAGCATGTCTTCATGAATATGAAGGTGCGCTGCTGTGCTGCACGGACACAATCCATTCCGTGCAAGAATAGTTTAGTCTTGCATTGAACTTTACTGAGTCATGGGGAAGGGATTTCATGCATTATTAACTTTCTGAGACAGTAAACATTTTGGAGCTAGTTGTGCCATCATAAAATCATTAATTTTCAGTGTAATAAGACATACCTTTGTCTTATATAGGTACAATATCAGTAGATGCAAGAATAGCAACATTAAATGCACCACGTCTCAAAGTTGCAGACAATTGGTATCTAGCCTGCTTAACCGAGTACTGGAAGGAGAAAGAGCCCAGATGAAACCGCTTAAGTGTTAGCAATGTATTGCTTCACAAACATGTATACTGTTTTCCAGGCAATATAGTATCACTATATTTGCAAAAGTATTCATTTTGGTGCCAACTCTAAGAACTGAAAACAAATGTCCATAAACAATAATGCTTTCCCCACCACATCATTTTTCATAAGTTAGTTTAGTTAATGGTATCCTTTTTAGAGCCTCAAAAATATTCAAAAAAATAAATATTTTTGTATCAGTTTCCAAAAACTAAAAGACTCATGTATGTAGGAAGTAATATGCCCTCTATCATGGTTTAGATGAGACATGCATCCATGCATCCATTCCAAAGACATGCATCTGGACTGTTTCTCCTCTGCTCTCCACTAAAAATGGGCTCTGTCCCATTTGGACTTTCCTGGTAAACAAATGTTAAATAAATAAATAAATGCTTATTGTTTTTGTTTAATTGGGTTTCTATTGTACTTATATGTGTGTTTTATTCCTATGTTAATAATCATTTGTATTTATGCAATGTTTATGTTTGGGTACAATATCCTCACATTTATCTTTTATATCCAACAGTCCTAGCAGAGGTTTTCTACTGTATTTGTGTGTGTGTTTAATTTGCCTCCTAGATTAGAATGGTAACTTTCTGTTTTCTGTTGCTATAGAAGCTACAAGGCATTTTTCCATGTAGATTGTATTCACTCCTGTGATTTTTCATAACCTGTTTTGTGGGAACTATAATTTTACTTTCATAGTGAGGCTACTTTATTTATTAATTACAATTCTGGATACTTTTTACTGTTCCTGATCATGTCAAGTTTTAAAATGTGAGATTTATTTTTGTGTTTTTATTAGTTTAAAATGTGCTTATTTTTTGTTGAAATCATGAGTTGTGTTATGTTAGTTAGTTAGTTAGTTAGTTAGTTAGTTAGTTAGTTAGTTAGTTAGTTAGTTAGTTAGTTAGTTAGTCAGTCAGTTAATTTGCTTTTTCACCAGGGTAGATCACTGATCATAGAATGACCCACTGCAGACTGAACCTGAGTTACATGTGATTGTGACAAAAGTATTTTTTAAGATATGAAATACAACATAGGCATCTGCATGGAGAGAAGATATCAGCAGAAAAGAACAATAGTATTGATGAAACTGAATTCATCCTCAATTATTGGTGAATGCCTGTTTTCACAAAATCTCACCAAGAACTCACTGATACATAAACTTTATTTTATATATTATGGAAAAAGGTATGTTAAAAAATAAAAAAAAAAAAGACAACTGGTTGCGCAGATCCCAGGATAAACAGTGCCCAGTCCTGGTATATGCATTGGAAAAAAGGCAGTGTAGAATCCTCAGAAGACAGAAACATTCTTATAACAGGGTTAGGTAAGGCTCAAGGGGAGGATAGTTCTCCTGTTGTAGAGGGAGGAAGTAGTCTACAAAAACTAACAGGCCAAAAGAGGCATAACGAAGACAAAGTGGACTACTGAAGATAAGGAAAAATTATATACTGTTACTGTTATGCAAGAAGCATAGAATTTCCAGACAGATGATATAAAGAAATATTAAGAAAGAAATTAGAGAAAAGAAAATACTTGCACAAGAAAAACAGTCAAAAGCATCATATACAATTTTGTATTCATTAATACAACAGATTTGTGAAAAATATGGCAGTGAAGCAACCAAACAGCAGATAAACCATAAAAATGTATATGTTTATTGAGACAAACTGGTAAACGCTTTCGCTAATAGCCTCTTCAGACCAACATAAGACGCATAAACAAACCATTTAAATACAGATGTTCAACCAATCAGATAATCAAAGTAATTAGGACATTTCACTGTCTCAAAGTCAAAACCTCATACCATCACTCATATAAAAATGCATGTATGGTCTGAAATACATATATATGTACATACAAAAACTACACTAAGTTTCTATATAAATAAAACAAACATTCATAATGATATAAAATGCAAAATATGGCATAAAATATAAACGAGAATGTATCAACTAATAACTATTCTTCTAGATTTAAAAGTAGGTCTCAGAGATGCCTTTTCATTGAGACCCAAACCCCTATCAGCTATAAGTTTTAGAATCCAATTGACCTCGTTGCTTTCAGTGAGATTCCTAACATCACCTCTTAAAGTAGGCACATTCACATCTATAACCATGAATTTGAAAGTGTGCCTATCCCCATGAGACATCACATGCTTGGAGAGTGCACTAATACCAGAACGTGTTCTGATACTGTATATGTGTTCACGGATTCTATCTTTAAAGGGTCTATTCATTTTTCTTACATAGAACGAACAACATAGGTCACACCACCAAATACACCACATGAGATGTTTTGACAAGTGGCAGTAACTGTAAACCTAAATTCCTGACCTGTATCTGGATGTATAAAATATCCATATGAATTAATGTAGGTGCAGAAATTGCAATTACCACATGGGTAAGTGGAAATGCTAAGGGGTACCAACTGTTGCCTTCGGTCCCTAGAGTAACATAATAACATTTTCAAGTTATGTTTGTCCTTGAACCTAAATCTAGGTTCATCTCCTACAATTCCTTAACTGTGGGGTCAGCTGTTAAAAGTCCCCAATTTCTCTTTATGATATCAGATATAGCCTTGATATCACTAGTATAAAACAGAACACTACAATTCCAGTCTCACATAGACCTACCACGACAACAAACCAAACACATAAACACACAAAAACATACCCGGAGGCTCTAAATAAAAATCTGCCTAAACAGCAGAGACCTCCAAAGCAGACACCCAAGCAACCGCTACCCCAAAACAAAACACGTGCAACACATAGCTCACAAAGCCAGTGTTCCGAACAGTCACAGCCCTTAAGGCTAAACAACACACCTGATACACTTGTAATAGGTGACTCTATCGTCAGGCACACTGACGTCCCGCTCACCAGGCTGAACAAGGAGAAGGTCACGGTGAGCTGCCTGTCGGGCGCTAGGATCCGCCACATAACACAAGCACTCAGGTCACTCCAAGGCAAGTACAAATATGACTCAGTCATTGTCCATGCTGGTGTGAATGACCTGAGGCGCACCTCCCTGGACTACATGAAAAGAGACATAGAGGAGCTCTCTGAGCATGTAGCCCAGGCCAGTATGACCCTGACCTTGAGTAGCATCTTACCCTCACCAAGAATGATGCCACAATATGAAGACAAGATGATCAATTTCAACAATTGGCTTAAGTGTTGGTGTCATTCAAAGGGGATCCAATGCCTGTCAGCCTGGGATGACATGCTCGACAGGCCACGATGCTTAGCTAGGGACGGCTTGCACCTGTCACCCCTGGGCTTTCGGATATTGGCAAAGGCTCTTGCTACCCCCATAGTGCCTTTTTTAGGCAAGGCTCAAAAGACAAACCCACCTCCATAGGTATCACAAGGGATAAGAAACTAAGAGTACTGCTACTCAATGCCAGAAGTCTAAACCTCAAGATGCATGCACTCGAAACTCTCCCTAGCATGGAGAACATTGATATCTGTGCAGTAACAGAAACCTGGTTCAAGGCTCCCGAGAGCACCCCAGCACTACCAGGTTATACCTCATACCATGCTTTTTGGCCCCAAAACTTGGACCGAACCACAAAAGGAGGGGGAGTATCAATATTCGTCAAAGATACCCACACCTCCAGGTTGGTGGCACAGCACGAAGCATCAGAGACTATCCATGTGCAACTAACTGTGGGTAAAACTGCCTTCCAGTTTATAGCCTGCTACAGACCACCCTCCCAAACACAGGAACCCCACTTGGCCTTCCTGAGAATACTGGAAAATATGAAGGTCTCTCCAAACACCATTATATTGGGCGCCTTCAACTACCCAAACATAGACTGGGAGCATTACTCTAGCTCCAACACCCTAGCCCAAAGGTTCCTAGAATTTATAAACTCAAATGCTATGGAACAACTTGTTACCACTCCCACAAGAGGGGAAAACATACTGGACCTGATCATCACCAACATGGGAACACTATTCTCCAGACCAGAAGTGTATCCCTCACTGGTAAGATCAGACCATAAACTAATCTCACTGTATATTCACATCCCGACCCCACCCCCTGCCCAGAAAACCACAGTGAAAAACTTCTCTAAAGCAAATTTCACACGCCTCAAAACCGAGGCGAAATCCTTCAAAGCCCCCGGGCCTGTGGAAAATACGGCCCAGACCGCAGAATCTTTTATAAACGCATTCTATGAACTCCTTCAGGACTGCATGGATCATGCAATCCCAAATAAAACCAAGACCCAATCCTCCAAAGGCAGACGTCCTGTCTGGTGGACCACAGCCATAAACAAACTATACAATAGAAGGAGGAAGCTACTACATGATAGAGCAAAATCCCAAAAGGGGAAGGCATCTCTGATCAGTATTAGCAAAAAACTACAGGCACTCATAAAATCGTCTAAGGCCAGCTTCGAGAGAAAAATTGCACAGGACACTAAGGATAATCACAAGGCTTTCTTTAGTTATGTTAGGAACCTGGGTGGTAATTCCCAGATATGCTCAGAATTAGTCCAAAATGACAAAAAATACACCGAGCCCACAGACATTGCCAACATCCTAGCTGACAGGTTCAGTGCAAACTTCTCCCCTCTCCCCACCAAAAGGGCAAATATCTATCCCAACAAAGTGCTGCCCCCCTGACATCTCAGATGCTCAGGTAAGAGCCACCCTCTCCAAAGCAAAAAACACAGCATCAATGGGACCAGATGGTGTCCCGGGCTGTGTCCTACATGAACTCCAAGAAGAGCTAAACCCAAACATAAAACTACTGTTCAATCTTAGCCTTACTACAGGATATGTACCCAAAGAGTGGCGTACAGCAACAGTGGTCCCTCTCCACAAAGGTGGTGCCTCAACGGATCCTGGAAACTATCGCCCCATAAGCCCGACTAGCTTGGTCTGCAAAGCTATGGAAAGGATCATCATGGACCTCATAAATAAAGATATTGGGGACCTACAGACACTGGATCCTACCCAGTTTGACTTTGTTGAGGGCAGATCCTGCCTCTTAAACCTGGTCGATTTCTTTGAAACAGTCACCAAGGCCATTGACAAGGGGAAGGTGGTCCACACAGCCTACCTGGACCTCACAAAAGCCTTCGATACAATACCCCACTCGAGCATTATAGATAAGCTCACCAGCTTAAATATAAACCCCTATGTCACTAGATGGGTTGCAAACTGGCTCAAGGACAGAACCCACATGGTTAGAATTGCTGGAGCCATGTCAGACTCCAAACCAGTTACAAGTGGCATCCCACAAGGCTCAGTCCTGGGACCTCTCTTGTTCGGTATATATTTCTCGGCGGTACAGGCCAACATGGAAGGACTGTGGCTGACCAAGTTCGCAGATGACTGCAAACTGGGCGCCATAATCAACACTCCAGCCGACACAAGCATCCTCCAAAAGGGCCTCATAGAAACAGACAACTGGTGCCAGAGCCATGGCCTTAAGTTAAACGCCAAAAAGTGTATAGTCATCCCCTTTGGCAAAAACAAAGTGCCCACAAATTATCACATAGGTGGTAATCCATTAAGTGCAGAAGAAGTCATTAGGGACCTGGGGACCCAAGTTGATAGCAATCTCTTATTTGACAACCACATGGCCAAAGTGGTTAGAAAAACATTTTATATAGCCCACCTAATCATGAAGAGATTCACATCTAGATCAGGGGAGGTTATCGTACCTCTTTACTCATCCCTCATCAGGCCCATAATTGAGTGCAATGCCCCCTTTGGGATGTACCTTACCAGACACCTGCAGCAACTGGAAAGACCCCAAAAGTACCTCACCAAGAGGATCAAAGGGCTCAAACAGATGCCATATGCTGCCCGGTTAAAGAAACTCCAGCTCTACTCAGTGGCATACCGCCTGTTCAGAGGCGATCTGTGCCTGACGTATAAAGCCATGTCCAACCCGGAATTAATGGACATGCTGCACCTCAGAAAATCCAAATCCCATCGAGCTACGCGCTCGAGAGACTTGAACCTCAGCACTGAAATAAATAGGACATGCTGGAGGGACAGATTCATAACCCAGAGGCTCCCTTCACTCTGGAATAAAATCCCAGTCCAGGTTAGGCAGAGTCCCACATTGACTCTCTTCAAGAGGAATCTTGATGAGTGGATGGGAGATCGTAGGTTTTCCCTGGCTATCACTTCTGTGTCACTGTTAGACAGAGGCACAGTATACTAACCTCAAAAAAAAAGCATAGCAAAATTAATTTAAAATGGTTGGCGAAAGCCAAACACACTCTGGCTAGGCTTATAAATGCCCTAGGGCAGATAGCCTAGTATGAACCTATGAACCTATGAACCTAAGAATTTTGATTTCCCTTTGTATAGGGACATCTATATTTGGTGTATCAGCATAATAAAGATGTGCTCTAGATTCCCTTAATTCATGTATACCTGAAAGCTCCCTTTAAAGTTCAACTTCGGTGTAACCCCTATTCATGAATTTCTCTTTTAAATCAGATAGCTCAGAGTGAAAACCTTCTTCTGAGGCATTCAATCTTGAGACCCTCATACCTAGTCCTCTTATAACATTTGTGAATATATAGTGAGGATGCATACTCTGTCTCTAAAGTAGGATATTCCTGTAACAATTCTTTCTATGAACACCGGTGTTAATTGACCCATTCCGTAGTATCTCCACATATACATCTAAATATGCAGTTCTATTAATTGAATATGGCATTGTAAATTTGAGGTATTCAGTGGCTTCATTCAGCATTTGAAGAAAGTATTCTAATTCAACTTGATCACCTGTCTATACTAAAAAAATGTTGTCTACGAAATGACGATAAAAGAAAAAGTATTTCCCATAAAGTTCCATTCGGAACAATATGTTAACTTGCCATAAAGGTAGAAACATACTGGCGTAGCTATTGGCTAAGAAGGCAGAAACGTGCATGCCCACAGCTAAGAGGGGTTTGGCTTTATTGGCCTGAAATTGCCAATAAATAGACTTAAAAGTAAAACATCCCTCTTATGCTGTGCTGATGATGCCATAAGAAGGCAGAAACATGCATATCCACAGCTAGAGGGGTTTGGCTTTATTGGCCTGAAATTGTCCATAAATAGACTTAAAAGTAAAAGTAAAAAAAAAACTCTTGGATATTCAGAATTGCCATTTAGCTGAAATACCTGAATCCTTAAAGGTAATTTGCATATATCCCATGTTGCCTCTGATACAAGAGGTTTATGGTATCACACGGTAGAAAGTCTAGCTTTGCTAGATTTTTCTTTTTTGTGTTTTTAATCAATTGGTTTTCTTGTGTGACCTTTTTACTCATTGTTTTAGGATACAGTATTACATAAAAATGAATTAACATAATAATGAAGTACATAGTTAACCCATTAGTGAGTAAATACACACACATACCAATGAATGAAGCAGCACAATCACTGTAATTGAAGGGCCATTACATAATTTTAGAAGAATTTTACAAGGCTAAGAGTTGTTGATATTTAGTTGACTTAGTTCTAGTAACAAAGAATATGTAGAAGTTAAAAATCAGTGTACAGCTTTAGAGTAGAGATATGAGGAAAAAAGGGAGGTAGGTGACAGAGAGGTGATGAGCACAGGGTAGACAGTCAAGGAGGGTAGCGGCAGTGACAGATCCATGTACTGTTGAAAAAGTTTTTGATAGCAGTTTTGAATTTTTGAGGGTGATTAACATTTCTAATATCCAAAGGAAGTTTATTCCAAGATTTGGCAGGAGGAGTAGCTGTAAAGGTTTTGTCCTAATCTGATTTTAGGTTAGTAGATTTGAAGGAGGTTTTGTTCAGTGCTTCAGAGAGACATTAGCAGTTGCAGAGAGAGACAAGTGGGACTATGTTGGGACAGAAGGAGGGCAGATACAATACAGAATATATGATCTGAAGATGAGAGAGAGAGAGACAGAGAGAGAAGCAGAAGATGGGGAAATTCTAACCAGTTTAAGCTTTTCAAACCAAGACAGTGGTGAGAGTAGTAGGTTTAATCTGCAGTGGATCTAGCAATTTTATTGTAGGTGGATACTAATTTTGTTAAGAAAGTGGTTTGAAGATTGGTGAGGATTTGTGATCCATAGATTAGGCAAGGGAGAAGATATGCATGGGATAGGGAAAGTTTATCTTTGTTGGACAGAAATGTTTTGTTTTTATAAAGGAATCCAAGTTTTTGGTGGGTTTTCTTGATGTTGTTGAGAAAGTGCAGGTCAAATTTTAGTTGGTCATCAATGATGATCCCCAGAAGCTTGGTGTGAGATGCCACTGTGACAGGTGTATTATTAAGGGATGAGATTGAGAAGGAAGATTTAAGCCAGTTCATAGTTTGGAGAATAAAAAGCAGTTTAGTCTTTTTAGGATTTAGAATTGGCTGATTTTTGGTCAGCCAGTTTTCAATGGATAAGAAGGATTTTTGTGTGATTGTATTTGGGTCAGAGAGGGAATCAGCTATGGTGATGACTGTGGAGTCATCTGCATCTTCCTCTTCCTCTTCCTCATCATCTTTCTCAAGGAAGAGTAAACCTGTCTGGTGGACAGCAGCACTAAGCAAACTCTATAATAAAAGGAAAGGACCAAGAAGGAGCAGGTGCCAAGTTGGAAGCAATCTCTCCTTTGTCTGAACAAGCAAATAATGTCACTGGTGAAATCCTCTAAGGCTAACTTCGAGTCCAAATTGGCCACATCCACTAAGGACAATCGCAAGGCCTTCTTCATATACGTCTGCAATCTCAAAGGTAACTCCCAAATCTGCTCTGAATTGGTGGTCAATAATACCACATACACAAACTCCATAGATATAGCCAACTTACTGGCAGACAGGTTCTGTGAAAACTTCAACCTGCTGTCCTTCCATCAATAAAACAGGACATGCCCAGCACATGCTCCCCCCTCCCCTCATCACCAGGGTGCAGGTCTTCAATGCCCTCTCAAAGGCAAAAAAACACAATCTCTATGGGATTGAATAACATCTCTGGCTGTATCCTACATGAACTCAGGCATGAGCTCTTAGCTCCATTAGGCACCCTATTCAACCATAGCCTGAGCACCGGCTTCATTCCAGCCAAATGCAGGACAGCCACTGCCATCCCTCTACACAAAGGTGGATCATCCACTGACCCAGGCAACTATAGGCTCATCAGCCTAACTAGCCTGATCTGCAAGGCCATGGAATGCATTATCATGGACCTTATAAACAAGGACATTGGCAACCTCCAAAAGCTTGACCCCACACAGTTTGGTTTTGTCAAAGAAAGATCATGCCTGTTAAACTTGGTTGACTTCTTCGAAACAGTCACCAAAGCCATGGACGAGGGGAAGATGGTGTACACTACATACCTTTACCTAGCCAAAAGTCATCAACACTATTCCTCACTTGGGCATAATAGATAAACTCTCCCAGCTAGGCATCAACCAGTATGTTACCAAATGGGTAGCTAACTGGCTCACTGATAGAAACCACTCAGTCAAAATAGGCGTAGCCACCTCTAGCAGTAGACCCATAATGAGCAGTGTACAACCAAGGATCGGTCTTAGAGCCTCTACTAGGTTCATAGGTTCATAGGTTCATAGGTTCATACTAGGCTATCTGCCCGAGGGCATTTACAAGCCTAGCCCATCGTTTTGTGGCTTACGCCACCCCTTTAGTATGGGGAACTATACCCATTATTTTGCTGTGCCTCTGTCGAGCAGTGACACTGAGGTAATCCCTGGGGTATATCTGCGATCTCCCATCCATTGGTCAAGATTTCTCTTGAACAAGGCCAGCGAGGTGCTCTGCCTCACATGTACCGGGATTTTGTTCCACAGCATAGGGAGTCTTTGGGTGATGAATCTATCCCTCCAGCACGTCCTATTAATAGCCGTGTCGAGGTTTAAGTCTCCGCCCTTGTGGCTCTGATGGATCTAGATTTTTGAGGTGAAGCATATTCATCAAATCTGGGTTTGACATGGCCTTGTATGTTAGGCAAAGGTCACCTCTGAGCAAGCTGGCGACTGAATAGAGCTGGAGTTCTTTCAGTCGGTCAGCATAGGACAGATTTTGAGACCCTTTATCCTTTTGGTGAGGAACTTTTGTGGCCTCTCCAGCTGCTGCAAGTGTCGGGTCAGATACATCCCGAATGGGGCATTGTACTCAATCATTGGTCTGATGAGTGATGAGTAAAGGAGACTATGACCTCCCTTGATCTAGATGAGAATCCCTTCATGATAAGGTGGGCAATGTAGAAGGTCTTCCTAACTACTTTAGCTACATGGGTGTCGAATGACAGACTACTATCAACCTGGGTCCCCAGGTCCCTGATAACTTCTTCTGTGCTCAGTGGATTGCCACCTATTTGGTAGCTAGGGGTAACCTTGTTTTTCCCAAAGGGTATGACTATGCATTTTTTGGCATTTAACTTCAGGCCGTGGCTCTGGCACCAGTTATCCGTTTCTGTGAGACCCTTCTGAAGGATATCTGTGTCAGATGTGTTTTCTACTATGGTGCCCAGTTTGCAGTCATCTGCAAACTTTGTCAGCCATAACCCTCCTGTGTTTGCTTGTACTTCGGAAAAGTAGATGCCAAACAAGAGTGGGCCCAGGACTGAGCCCTGTGGGACACCACTTGTGACAGGTTTTGAGTCTGACATGGCGCCAGCAACTCTGACCCTGTGGGTTCTGTCACTCAGCCAGTTTGCAACCCATCTTGTGATGTATGGGTTAACATTTAAGCTGATGAGTTTTTCAATGATACCCAAGTGGGGTATTGTATCGAAGGCCTTAGCCAGATCGAGGTAGGCTGTATGGACTGCCTTTCCCTCGTCAATGGCTTTGGTGACTGTTTCGAAGAAGTCAACCAAGTTTAAAAGGCATGATCTGCCTTTGACAAAGCCAAACTGGGTTGGATCCAAAGTCTGCAAATTCCCTATGTCTTTATTTATGAGGTCCATTATGATCCTCTCCATGGCTTTGCAGATAAGGCTTGTCAAGCTAATGGGCTGGTAATTTCCAGGGTCGGTGGATGCACCGCCTTTGTGAAGTGGGACCACAGTTGCAGTGCGCCACTCCCTGGGTACGTATCCAGAGGTAAGACTTTGATTAAACAGCTGTCCTAGCTGTGGGTTTAATTCCTCATTGAGTTCGTGGAGCACACAGCCGGGGACACCATCAGGTCCCATGGATGCTGTGTTTTTTGCTTTGGAGAGAGCAGTTCTCACTTGGGCGCTGGAGATGTTTGGGGGGCTGCAATCGTTTGGTATAGATATCTCCCCTTTTGGGGGGGAGGGAGAAGTTTGCACTGAACCTGTCAGCCAGTATGTTGGCAATGTCTGTAGGATCAGTAATCTTCACATCATTTTGAACTAGTTCTGAGCATATCTGGGAGTTTCCTCCTAGGTTTCTAACATAGCTAAAGAAGGCCTTATGATTGTCTTTTGAGTCTTTAGCTACTACTGTTTGGAATATACTTTTCTGAGGTGGAAGCCAAAACCAGTGGTATGTGGCTGACCAAGTTTGCTGATGACTGCAAGCTAGGTACTGTCTTAAATTCCCTTAGTGATGTGAACATCCTCCAAGAGGGCCTTACCCAAACTAATGACTGGTGCCAAAAGCATGGCCTCAAACTGAATACCAAGAAATACATCATTATCCCCACTAATTATCAGATTAATAACAACATACTAAGCACGCAATCAGTCCTGAAGGACTTGGGCACCCAGGTTGATAGCAACCTGACTTGTGACCACCACATTGTCTCCGTTGTACGGAAGGCTTTCTACATGGCCCACCTCATAAATAAGGGTATTTCATCCAGGAACAAGGAGGTCATAACATCCCTGTACTCCTCCCTTATCAGACCCATTATTGAGTACAATGCCCCCTTTATTATGTATCTTGCCAAGCACATGTAGCAGCTGGAGAGACCACAAAGGTTCCTGAACAGGAAAATCCAGGGTCTCAAACACCTATCCTATACAGATAGGCTAAAAGCCCTGTCCCTCTACTCAGTCTCATACAGACTGCTCAGAGGTGACCTGTGTCTGGCATACAAGACCAACTCAGACCCAGCCTTAATGAAGTTGCTGCATATTCATAAGTCAGTCATACTCCACTCATGCAGCCTGCACACAAGGCCTAAACCTAGTCTGCGACATTAATTCATTACAGCCGAGTGATGCCTCTAGGTGCACCTGCAGTTAATTCCTACTGACGCCTCTAAATGTCAGATATTGCTTGTTCATATTTACATCAATAATTCCAAAACCATGCTATGTATAAGGCTTTAAAAGATTTCCTCTTAAAGGCTACACAATGGCAAACTGAGCTACATTAATATTTGACCTCTGCCTAGTGTAGGTAAATAGATATTGACTATTGTTTATGATATTAATTTATATAGATATAATTTTCACATTTTTTTCTAAATATCTCAACAACCAAATAATACAGAACTCCTTAGCCTCATATTACAGCTCTCAGCTGGATGAATAAAATACTGCTGACATGACATTTGCAACTTGAGTGGTTGCTGAGATATTGTAAGTTGTTTGCAA
Organism: Protopterus annectens; assembly: GCF_019279795.1. NCBI lineage: Eukaryota > Metazoa > Chordata > Ceratodontiformes > Protopteridae > Protopterus > Protopterus annectens. The sequence goes on along the minus strand of NC_056729.1, from coordinate 1,173,475,959 downwards.
AATATTACAAATGTAACAGTTACTGTGTTTACTGTGACTTATACATTTTGGTTTAAGACCTGGAACCTAAATATTACTACCACTATAAAAATAGATTATGCTGAAGAGTTTGCCATTTATACTTCTTTCCTAACTCTTATGGTTCCAGAGATATGAACATTTGTTTGAAATGGGAGGACATAGTTTTATTCTGTCAAAAGGCTTAGGTTCCACACATCAGAAGTTGCAGTGCAAACTTCCTGAGCTCCACTGAAGTGAATGAGTTAATAGAACTTGTTGGCGGAATATATTTGTGTCCCAAAGACTCCCCCATCTGTGGAACAGACTCCCTCTCCATGTCAAGCAGAGTTCCTCTCTAGCCCTCTTTAAGAAGAACCTGGAAAGCTGGATGAGAAACAGAAAATACACCCCTGGATCCCACCTGTGTCCATGCTGGACAGGGGAAAAAGACACAACAATAACAAAATTTGTAGTGCTGTTGAATTATATACATGTCTATTCTGTGCTACAGTTAGGGTGGAAGTACATAATCCCAAAGAAGCAGCTATGAGTTTATTATATATAATTATTGCATCTCTCTGACCTACCCAATCAAATAGATACTGTAGATAGATAGATAGATGGCTAGATAGATATATAGATAGATAGATAGATAGATAGATAGATAGATAGATAGATAGATAGATAGATAGACAGATTGATAAAATGTGCTGTATAAGGAGTAGCTGAATGACAATTGTTTTTGAACATGTTCCCCATATACTTCATTCCATTTCCAACTGTTATATTTATTTTATTTTTATTTCCTTGCATTTATTTATTCATTCGTTCATTCATTCATTTAAACTAAATTATTTATTCTAAGTATTTACAATTAAAAGATGGCAGTGACAGTGAATGATTAAAAATGCAATGCAAAGTTGTTATAAATGCAATAATTTAGATTGTGGCATTGGTATAGAGCTACAACTTATGATATGACTCAAAAAAGTATTCAAGCTGACTTAGCCCTCAAATGCATTTTCTCTGCCTTATTAGTGAATTTCATTACAGCAAAAGTGGTAAAGTATACTGTTTCCCCACCCAAAACATCCGCTAGCTACTACACTACCTCTGGCTCCTTTCCAAACAAGTTGCAAGAAGAGCACCTGCAGGCATCAAATGAGCAGAAATCAGGGGAGTAAGACAAGGATGTTCTTGTCTATGTGAGCATACTGCACTGTTTTTCTCAAAATAAATAAATAAATTGGTGCGGAGACTTGTGATCAAGGTAAGCATACAGAACAATATGTAACGGGTTTTGTGAGCAGTGTCATAGCAGATAACTTGCAGCTATATCTGGATCTTACTATAAAACTAGAAGGTGGGCAATTTATTAAGCAGTCTGGAAACCTATAAATATTGATAGGTTTGATCCACAGGGTTCATGAAACTGCACTGTCATAGATTTGCTCAGCACTTGGGGACATTTCCAAAAGTATTTGGGCAAAGTGCTTCATGGTGACTTATATACCGATTTCTGAATAATTTGCTTACTGCTTGTAACATTGTAACACAAAATACATTGAAAGACGTGCTAGAGTTATGCATATACGCCAAACCTTATCTCTCATTTGTAGGCTTCAAGACAAGAGTGGTAAACATGGCACTAGCAACAACTATGTAGACCTGTCTGTCAGCATTCTTCCACAGTACTGTATTACTATGCTTTACATTAAGGTTGCGTATACTGCCTATATGTACTGGCTCAGGACAGATATGTGAAGTTAAACATGTTTTGTACATTCTTTTTACAACCCATCTCACTCTACTCATTTGCTTTCCTATATTGTTCATACTTTAGCATGATCTTTATTGTTGTTGTTGTCATTGTTGGGCAACAAATACACTTTCAGTTATGTCTACATAAGTGTTCATGAATGTATTATTGCTAGCATGGATAGTAAGTGTTTAACAATTGAATGGATCTATGCCCTTACTAGACCACTACTTTATGCCTGTCTTTTATATACAGATTTTACTTGTTGCAATGCAGGGCTTTATTTATAGATTTGGTTGACTCGAAATGTGGCAACATCCATCTGGCTTTCAACTTCACTGATGAAGATGATAGTTTTCAGTGTTGTAACTCAAAAGAGTGCATATGCAGTTTCTTAACACATACCACCCTGTAGGAATCTATCCTTGTCTATCATGAAACCAAAGATTCCATTTCAATTTGGACTATTTAATTCAAGGAGTTATACCTCATTTTGGCACATATTTTGTACCAGCTACCATTCTTGTTCTGCTTTATGCAAAAATCATTTTTAGAGGTGAGTCACACCCATCAGTTCATTTGGCTGAGTGGAAATATATTTAATATAATATTGTGTCTGATATAGGAATTATTTTCTGTTTCTTTTTCGCCATTGTTTTGGAAAGTGGCACTATTGTTAATGTACCTTCAGCTCAGAAGTCGGTAAAATAATACGCAAGAACTAAATAAAGAAGGGACAGCAAATTATGCCTTGATTAGTTTTAAAATATATGTTATAACGGGTCTACCTGATTTGGTCAACAGCTCATATGATCGAAACTCATTTGGTCGACAGCTCATTTGGCTGACAAAAAGTATTCAAGGCAAAAACCTGGGATTTGCCCCCCTCCCCACTGTTGTGCAACCGTGGAGTTGTTATATATAGTTGGGGGTGTGTGGGGGGCACAGCCCCCCACATTGGGGGGTGTGGGGGGCAAAGCCCCCCACCTAGAATGTTTGTTGACCAAATGAGCTGTCGACCAAATGAGTGTCGGTCATATGAGTTGTCGACCAAATGAAATAGATCCGTTATAACATACATCACAGAAAAAGAAACAAACTGCCAATCAGAAAGAATACAGTTCCATCCAAGGTTGAAATAAGCATATGTTGTGCAAGAGAAAAAAGAAAAAAGAAATGCAAAAACTCTGACTGTTTTAACAATTATATCTTAAATGTTGACACATTATCTCAACACAGCAGTTCTGGTGTTTACAAGTTAAGAACTGTACATTTCCGAAATGTTGCTTCCATACAATCCAACACTACTTATCAGTTGATGGATTGGTTGATTGATTGATTAATTGACTACATTATTAAGTGATTGACTGTTGGTGCTGCCCTGGTTTTCTAACTTGACATGTTCTATGTATTTGGAAGACCTAAAGTGGTATTCAGATGTAGTACCTGTAGTTTGCCTAGGCTACTAGGAAGATTACCCTACTTGTTCCATTTCTGCAGTAAGATGGAGTTGTGTGTGATGGCAAAAGAGATAAATCCTGCTAATGGTTGTGACAGTCAGACAGTGGTTGCTTTAATAAATTGGTGGATGCAAGTGAAAACCTTGTGGCTCTTGGGTTACCATCCTCTTAGGTTTTATCTTAGGTATTTATTCAGCAGGGGCAGACATTGTCAGAGACTTTGGATGGCAGAAGATGCCCGCTGGTAGATGAGACCCAGAGCTTGCACACCATGCAATGCAGTCAACAGTAGAATTCGGAAAGTCTTATCTATACAGCTTTTGCTACCTTAATACTAGAGGACCAGTTAAAGAGGCACAATGCAATACATATCCAGTACTGTGGTGCACAACAACTAGCACCTTATTGCTTGGTGCTACCCTGTGGGTAAGTCCCTGCTATTTGTGACAAAGGAATTTACTGCTACAGACACTCTGACGTTGATTCCCATTACTACTGATGCAGTATGCAAAACATTTTTGTCATGGCAGCTGGCTTGCACCAGTTTCATTTGAAATCCTATTAACATGAAATTCTGTTTAGTGGATATATTATGGGAAAGTATCAGGGACTAAGCTCCAAGTTAAATTCATTACTTCCCATTTCCAAAAAAAAAAAAAAAAATCTGTAGCCAGAGTCAATTTAGTAAGTTGGTTGAAATGGAACTGTGTGGTTCTTGCAGGGCAAAACTACTGCACGAAATGTAGTTGTAGGCAGCAGCATAGAGGGTAAAAGTCCACTGAAAAGTGGATGGGATGAGGTTGCAGGATTTGCCGAAGGTCTTTTTCAGTGGAAGGTCCTCCATTCATGTCGTAGTCTAGCCTTATAAATATTACAAATGTGGAGGCAGTGTCAGTGTTAGTCCTCGGTGTAGTTTTGTTACAACCACTGAAGGCAATTCAGCCATGATGAGTTATATTGTATTTATTTATTGTTCATGTAGTGACATTTGATTACTAGGAAAGTCTAACTGGATAGGAGCCTATTTTCAACAGAGAGAAGGGGGAAAAACTCCAAATATTATAAACCATTTTAAAAATAATTTGCAAGTGTGGGATAAAGATGAAGCATTCATTGCAGCAGTATTCATCCAGAAGTCCTGGACATTCATATTCCAGAGTAGTAATATGCTTAGCCATGCTGAGTATTGACGTGTTGACACGTTGACAAGGCAATCATCATTGCACCACTACCCCCTGCAGTTCTATCATCTCTTCAAGTATGAACACTGCATTTACAAAAGAAAAATGCACTAATAATAACAGGTCACATACTAAAACCAAGCAGCACTTTTCACCTTCCTGAAGAGAGATTTCTGCTGCTGCAGAAAAAAATGCCTATTTTTGATATACTACATACCACTCCATTTTGTCTTTAACATTCATGGTAATTTTACTTCTCATGGATTTCCCATTGACTGCCTCGACTGTGGGTGATGATATCAAAACTGACAATGTAATACTGGATCCTCAGGGACAGAAAGCCTGCAGATATTACAGGTAAATAAAGTGTGCTGCTCATCTGGTAGTTGTTGTAAAATAAATAAATAAATAAAGTTTGGGCAAGCGTGTACAATAATAGTAGCACTGTTAGTGGTACAGCCCAGCCACCACCACACCGTATCTGGGACCATTACAAACTTCCCCATTCCCCCCTCCTGGCGAGCAGCCCTATTACGTACATTTAGTTCTGGATATAGAAACTCTGTTATGAGCATATTTAGGGGAAGGTTGGGACAGGTTTTGTAAGGGGATGGTTAGTACTTTAATGCATCAAGAACTGGTTGAGTTGGTAGATTTTTATATAACACTGAGTTTCAGAACATTGCAAAAGATTGTCAGTAAATGTGTGCAATATCTGTCATGAGGAGAAGTGAGGAGATCTGCTGGTAGATGACCTCCAGAAGCCTGTTCTTACAACCATTCTTGTGCAGGCAAGTAAAAAAGTGATAAGAGTTGGAGAATTAAGAGATACTGTCTTCATTTGCATTAGTGTTTTGTGATGCCAGGATGCAGACAGAATTGGTCTGCACTCGTTCTTCTTTGATAAGTGCCATGGGATCTTTCACATCCATGTAATGGAACCTTTTTTCACCATCCATGTGACATTCCCTATTGAGATGTCATTACTCATAATGCTGAGTACTGACAAACAAAAAAAAAAAGACCGAAAGTTCAGGGGAAGAATGAATCTTGAACATGACTCCTCCTTTTAACTTGTTTTTTGCAGGGGAACTTGCCCCCTTTGTACCCCTTGATGTAGGGGGGTGGCATGCCCTCTCCATTTCTTGAAGTTATACATACAAACCCCAAGATTGCAGTACCTCCGAGAAAAGGGAATATTCCAAGAAATGACCATCTTGGACTTGGTATATACAACTCTGTTTTTTCGGCCATTCGATCTCTGGATTTTGGGACTTGCTCATGCGGGTCGTGATTTTTTTTCATGGCTGAAGGACAGTATCTTAGCAGTGCAACATCTCCCTTATACTCCACTACAGTTACAGTACTGAAACATTAATCAAAGCACGCAGTGTAGGAAGAGAATCGATAGCCTTCTGAGTGTTTTGGCAACAATGAAAATGTGCTACCTGTTCAGTCACTGTCATAGACTATACTTCACATATATCGACAATGTCATCAGCCAGGAAAGTCTAACTACAAAATCTTATATCTCCATACAGAACTTGCAAGAGATAGAACAAAATGTACTTTTTTGTAGGTAGTACAACTATTTTACATATTCTATAGGTTTCTGTTGCCAGCTCCACCTCGACATCCGGATTATGCTCCATAATAGTAGTCCCAGACCTAAGTATATTCCATGGCCTTAATGGTATTACTCTGAAATGCTACAAGCAACTTATTCAAATGTGTTAAATGTTATGTTTCTGTTTCATGGTAATGAAACAGAATGCAGTGAGCACAAGTCTAACAAAAATTATCCTAATTATAAAGACTTACAGTAAATATAAGATGAACAGTGAAACATAAATGGAGATGCTTACATTTACCCCCCCATCCCCCATTTTGTGAATATCTATCATGGGCACAGATCATAGCTGCATTTGTTCACTGTAATATGACTAATTCAAAAGAAAAGCAACTGCTCATTCCGTGGTGAAACTCAGTTATAAGGCATGCAGCAGAAAAAAATAATCTGACATCAAGTAATTTGTGAATTGTTTCCTTGAGATCCAAAGTCAGGATCAGGAAGTAAATATATAATGAACTGTTTGAAAACTGTGCTCAAATCTCACTGCATATAAATACAGATGATGCATTGATTTGCTGCAGTCATTTGCATTTCACACCTCCCCCTCCTTCGACTGCACCCATTCAACAGGGTGACAGAGAACACTGGGGAAGACATTTAGATTTGAACTGTGCATGTCTAGTAAGCCATGATAGCATGCTTTGAACTGCAAACAGTGCAATGCATCTCTTTTTTGTTTCCTTTACTTTACATGTGTTTCCGAATTCCGTCTGCAGCAGTTTTCAGAGCAGCTTGCGCACCTCCCCCGTGTCTTGCACAGCATCTGTGGTCATTTCAATCAGGCAGTGATACCCACTGTGTGCCTGACTTCTTAGTGAAGTAAAGCAGTTGGCATGCCAGCTCTGGAAGTGCCAACCATCTGCCACTTAGATCTAGATTCGAATTCTCACAGAGGATTTAAAAAATAACATTGTTTGGAAGCACTAAGGATCATACACATAACTTTTTGAAGGCAGAAAATTTAGCAGTTATAACAGAATATTTTCCTTAAAAATGCAGTTTTTCACAACTTTTTTAATTATGTTTTATTCATTTGCTCATAAAATAAACTCACTAGGCACAAGCTTGTTTTCAATGGTGACCAGGAAGCACTGTGGCTAAATTACTTTCTCAGAGTTACACCGTGGCTAAATTGAGGTCCAGGATATAAATACTTTGACTAAAGGCTCAAGCTAGCTAGCATCTCACAGTCTTGATCCCCTGTATCAAACAGTCACTGACTTTATTACATTATCCCTGTTTCTTGTTTCAGTACTTTCGCTGAAGCACAAGTAATTTATCTGCTAGTTTGCCCACTGCACTTCAGTATATAAATATTTGTAAAACTCAGCAATTTGTTAAGCAAATAATGGCTTGAAATAATATCAGAACATTAACTTGAGATGTAATCATCACAGATTCTAGGGCACATTAAGGCATGTGATCTAATGAGATATGTACTTTGGTATCAAGCTGGACAGACTGACAACATAGCAATCATGATATTGTTTCTAATGTCATTTGTTTATTTTCCATATTTGACTTGATAGAAAACACAAAGAAAGAAAGAATATTTTGAAAGATGAAGAGAGTAATTCTGGCATCTGGTTCTTTATATATTAATGAAGTCATCAGTAGCTTAACTTACCCTTGTGGAACTATATATTTCATCCCCTATTTTGGATATGTACCAAATGCACTGCACAGCTCTAGATATCTTGGATAAGATATCACACTATTTAATTTTGTCTTGGTATAATAGTGCTTATAGAGAACCCCTTGTACACAGACTTCCTCATTCACTGACAATATTACTTCAGTCACATTCCCCTTATATTTCAATTAAACAAATCAGGTGTTCTGGTCAGTGAAAAAAAATATATATACAAAGGTATTTCAAACAATTGGCTTTGTAGTTTGAAAAAAATGTTAGTATTTCTTTGCACAAACACATACACACACACACACACACACACACATACACACACACACACACACACACACACATAATGCTTTAAACTGCAAGTATATACTCTTTAGAACAATATAAATTCTCCAATAAGCAGTTCTTCATATTAAATTATCTTTCTCATACAAGTCTCATAGGTTTGTATGAGTAGCCATACTTAACCATTTCACAGTTTATCATTACCACCTGCTGATAACACTTTTAAAGGGTCTTTTATTAATCCACTGTTAAAAATGGGTCTACTGCAAGTGCTCACGTGCTAGCAGCTTGCAACACACCAATTCACTGCCATTTGCTCGAAACAGCAAAACCATCACTAGCCTGATTTCCCATTCCTGCATAGCCCTCCCAGCCCTCAACCTGTACACTATATAGCCCTATCAGAAAATAAACACTAAACCTAAATATCACATTTAATTTCCAACCTGAATCCTCATTCCCTAACAGTAAACCTCCACTCTCCCTCTATAACCCTAAAAATCCCCCATTGCTGCCTAAAATCTAACCCCAATCCATAAAGCTAAATTCCTTGATTGTTCTCCATCCATACCTGTCAACCTGCAGACATTGAAAATAGGAGCAAAGGCTAAGTGTTGGCTCATCCAGCATAAAATCTGGAATTATCATGGATGTGATAAATAATAACAATGAAACCCTTCAAAGACTGGACCCAACCCAGTTTGGCTTTGCCATCGGCAGATCATGTCAGCACAACCTGGTAGATTTCTTTGAGAAGATCACAAAAACAAAGCAACAGATGAGGGCAAAATGGTGCATATGGCCTACCTTAACGTGGCCAAGGCATTCAATACAGTACCCCACTCAAGTTTTGTAGACAAGCTCACTAGATTAGATATAAACCCACTGGATAGCTAGCTGGCTCACAGAAAGGACCCAAGAAATAAGGATAGTGGAGTCTACCTCTATAAAAAGACCTGTCATTAGCAGGCTCCTTTTTGGCTTCTTCTTTTTCTTTGAAGTTAAGGCCAATGTCAATTACCTCTGGCTAACCATGTTCTCAGATGACTGCAAAGCAGGTACAGTCATAGAATCCCCCAAAGACAACAATACTCACCAAGAAGGCCTGACATTAACTAAGAGCTGTTGCCAGAGTCACATCCTAAAAATCAATGCCAAGAACTGTATAACTGTGACCTATAGTAAGATAGCCACCCCAGGAAATTACTGTATTGATAATATGCCACTGAGATTGGAACCTGTGGTCTGGGTTTGGAAACTTATGGGAACAGTGACTTGGAATTTGACTGTCATTTGCCTACTGTAGTAAGGAAATCCTTATATGCTGCAAAACGTATAAGCAAGGATATGACACCTAGGTGCAAAGATGTCACTATTTCATTGCACTCTGCCCTCATTAAACTAATCATTGAGTATAATGTCCCATTTGGTATGTACCTCAACAAGCATATGCAACAACTGGAGCATCCAAGAAGGTTTCCCATTAAAAGAATGCATGACATTGAAAACATGTCCTACATGGCCTACCCCAAAGCCCTATCTATGTACTTGCTCTCCTGCAGACTTCTGAGAGGCAGTTTACGTCTGCTCTACAAAGCATCCGTTGATCCAGCTCAGATGGACCTACTGCACATCCCCAAAACAAATAGCATTAGAAATACCCAATTCAGGTATCTAAACCTCATCTGTAACATAAACAAGACACACTGGAGGTGAAGGTGTGTCGTAGAGATTACACCATCTCTGGAACAGCTTCCCTTCCATGTGAAGCAGAGTTCTTCCCTGCACTTGTTCAAACATAACTTGGACCAGTGGATGGGAAATTGAAAATTTACCTCTGGTATGGCACCTATGTGTCTATTAGAAACAGGAAAGCTTGTAAATGCTTGACCATTCATTCCTAAGTTATATTGCCAAGCTACATATACTCCCCCTAAAAACCTATGGTATCAAACCCTGTCCAATACAATAGAGAAGCATGGCTAGGTCTAAAAAGGCCCTTTAGGGTCATTGGCCTGCTAAGCACCTATAGACATCTAACTAGCATAGCATTTGAATACAAAATAGCATGTAACATCTCCTGCTTACAGTAGGAATGTGGGATATTACACGTTTAAAACACATAGTGACAAAAATAATGGAAACATATAAGCACATCATCAAGGAGACAATGTAATACCTGTAGATTTTAATGAACTGTATTGCAAACTTACACCACAAAAGGTCATTTATTTTTGCTTCTGAATAAGGGGGATGTAAGATGTGTGTCTTCTTTCTCTAATTTATTGATGCCACAAGTTTGTTGATGATATGTAGTTTTGTGTGTACCAGCGAGCTTCAAATATCAAATATGATATGAGAATTCAGAAAATTGAATGAAGGGGTAAATCAAGGCTGAAAATAGGAACATACCTCTAAAAGCAGGAACATCATGTGCAGAGGTAAATCGGGTCTTTAAATATGAATGTTTCTCTAAAATAGGGACAGTTGAGAGATCTATCCCCAACCCTAAAACTCCCTTCCCACACCCTAAACATAAAACTCCAACCCTCCCTCCCTCTTTAAACTTATATTTTCCAATTGTTCCCTTACCCTAAAACTTCTTCCCATTCCCTAATCCTAAAACTTCAACCATCCCTAAACTTAAATTCCCTAATCACCCCATATCCCTAAAACTCCCTTCTCACTACCTAATCCAAAAAAACCCTGCTCCCTAAAACTAAAACACCCTCCTGGTCCTTCCCCACAGCTACTTGGCCAAACTAATATTCAAGCTTGAGTGCGAGCACTGATCCCTCCTGACATCTGTGAGCAGCAGCCTACCCGAGCTACAAAAAGCTCAAGCTCCTTAGCTTTGAAACAGTGGATTTTGAGTGACTGTCACTCAAGTGCTTGTAGTAGAACTATTACAAATATTAGTATGAGCTAACTAACAAAATAATTTTTGCCAGTCTCAAAACAACTTTTTCAGTAATGTCATTCCCATTTACTCATATAAGTCTAAACCAGGTATTTCTTCAACAATGTACCTATAAATGGTTCAACCATTTCCCTAATGAGGGAAGGAAAAGAGAAAACATTGCATATGTATGAGAAATGTGGTATAACTGCGTATATGGTCCATATATCTTCATAAAAAATGTAATCATAATCTTATAATAAACATGGTGCTTAACATGTACATTATCCAGTTGTAACTGTCTTATTCATCTAACTATTCATACAGATAAAGCTATTTATAATCCCATGTATTTCATTTTTTTTTGTTTTGTTTTACATTTCTTAACCAGCTAAGTATATCAGTCCAAGGATGCTTTTCAGGCATGACTTCAGCCACCAAGAGATAAACTATTCCAGTGCAAGATAATAATACAGGAATCATCCCAGAAGTTTCCAGAAGTCTTGTTCTTGTTCTAACTGACTTACTCTGGTGTAATCCTGACCCAATTCCAAGAGACCTGCTCTCATTGTAAGTTACTTAATTCTGTGTAAGGTGCATTTATAAAGCAGATTTACACCAGAGGTCAGATTCCAAAAGGCTTGCTCTCAGTATAATTGACTTACTCAGCTCTGGAGTAAGTCACATACACAAAGTCATGTCTTTGGAAGTGGACCCAGAAGACACAGAATTCAGGATATAACAATGAATTTTTTGTACAAAAGATCATGGATCCTTATTATACAGAGAATATTGCTTCATAGCATTGTTTATTCTTAATAATCAAAAGTTGCAAAACAGGTGGGTTGGCATAATGGTTAAGGTGTTCACCTCATAAACAAAAAGTACAGGGTTTAATTCTAACTGCAACTTATTAGCTAAGCTTACTATAGTCCTTCAAAGTAGTTAACTTGGTATTAAGTATAAACCTATATAATCTCTTTTCTGGTTTAAGCACTTGGACTTCAGACCAGTCATTTTACATTAGGAAGGTTTGTAGTATACATTCTTGTGGCAGGAAAGGATAGCCTATGCCCTTCTGAGCTGCAAACTGCTGTTGTAATTTTTATTGTGCCTTTATTTCATATGCTAGAGGACTAGCTTGTTTAAAAATTTGAATGTCTGTGCCTGGGGCAGTTGGTGACGTTTGGCGACCATGCTACTTGAGAAGAAGAGTGTTGCTGGCTTCTGCTAAACTCTACAAAAGCTGACTTACATTACTATACCCACTGCTTCAGTACTTGTTTGTCACATTGTTTTTGTCACACCTGCATTAAATTAATGTTTCTATTATCTGCACTTTTTGACCTTTTTCTTTAATTAGAACTGCCTTGTTTCTACTTTAGTGAGAGTAGAGGGGACCTTAATTATTTTCTGGCATAGGAAGAGTGTGCTGCTTTTGATTGGCCACAGGGGCTTATTTGTGTTTTTTTTTTTATTATTATTAAATCTCCTCTGTTATTTAAGTGCTGAACTTGCACAATGCTTGGTTCATAACCTAAGAGCAAATTAAGACTTACATTATCATATCCATTGTCACAGCTGCGTTAAGTGAATGTTTCTGTATTGAATGTCTGTACATTTTGACCTTTTTTGTTGGATTTAGTTACTGCTCTCTTTGCAGTGGAGCCTAACAGTCATCGGTACAGTCACCGATATCTTGCAGTGTAATTCCCCATTGTAATCTGTAATCTGTATAGATGTCAATATCTTGCCCTGTAAATTTCTTTAAAAATACCCTTACTGTCTAAGCAGATTTTTTAACTACTAGAGTATCTAGTTTGCATCTAGTTTGCACAAAGCTGAACATTGCTCTTCAAGTTCCTTGTCCTAATAACCTAGTCAATATTTAAATTTCTCCCACTCCTCCTTAGTAAATCAGTAGCCATGGATACGCACTTTCTAACACTCTCTTTGGCCAATCTGGTTGAGATGGGTATTCTAAGGCATTGTAGCAATTGCTTCATGTACACTGACAACCCTCTTATTCTTAATAAAACAGATAAAGTATGCAAGAGGTGTAAATGCACTTTAACACTGGAGGCAAGACTCTCATGCAACCAGAACTAATCTATAGAGGTTGGCAGTGACACTTGCAACAAACCTACTGCAGAGGGTAAAGACCCTACATGCAAAACTATACTTGCTGAGGCACTTAACATTCCTAAAATACTTAGATCTCCTGCATAGTACCATGAAAAAGGGTCGTCAGTCATCAGGTAAACACTGTTGAAACACCACCCACCGCTACACATAGTAACACTGTATCTAATGCCTCTACTGCTAAGCCCTTAAGGCAAACTGGCACATAGACAAATTTCCTATTGGTGATTCTATAGTGAGGCACACAAATGTCCCCCTCACCAGACTGAGTAAGGCTAGAGTCAAGTTTAGCTGCCTTTCCAGGGCTAGGATCCATCAAGTCACACAAACACTCGGGTCATTAAAGCACAAGTACCAGTATAACTCTGTTGTAGTCCATGTGGGTGTTAATGACCTGAGCCGTACCTTACCCTGGTTATATGAAGCAAGACATGAGTGAGCTCACTGATTATGTGTCTCAGGCAGGTATAAACCTTAGCATTGAGCAGCATACCACCCTCTGCAAGGATGACGCCATGTTATCAACAGAAAATGATTGATTTTAACAATTGGCTTAGCTTCTGGTGTCAATCCAAGGAATTACAATATTTGAGGGCCTGGGAGGACACAGTTGACAGATCACACTGCTTTGCTTTTGGATATTGGCAAAGAACTTTTCCACCCCCATAGTTCCTTTTTTAGGCAATGCCAAACTGATAAACGTCACAACTTAACTGAACCTACAAAGGAATATCTGAATGTGGTACTGCTCAATGCTAGAGGCCTTAACAAGAAACTCTACTCCACTCCCTGCAAGCTCTCCTCGCTCTCTGGAGATTGTAGACATCTGTGTAGTAACAGAGGCATGGTTTAAAGTTACAAAGAGTACCCCAGCAGTGCAAAGTTATAATGCCTTTCACACCTTTAGACAGGCTACTGCACAGGAGGTAATGAAAGGTGGTGGAGTCGCAGTCTATATTAAAACCAATCTCACATCGAGACACATTAATGTTTGTGACCCACTCAAACACATACATGAGCAACTCACCATAAACATAGTCTCGTGCCATATCCTTGCAACCTATAGGTTCTCATCAATATCCCAAGAAATCCATACTACCTATTTCAATGTGATAGACTCTCTCACCATTCAACCCAATACAATATTCATGTGGGAGCTCAACTACCCTTCTATAGACTGGGAGTCCTACACCACGTCTAATGCACAAATCCTGCAATTCCTAAACCTTGTTAATACCAATATCCTGGAATAGTTGGTCCATACTCCTACCAGGTGTACAAACATCCTTGACCTTATATTCATGAACATGGGGTGGGCAATGTTCCTCACCCAATGTAATATCTCTGCTCATCAGATCTGACTGTAAGGCAGTATTGCTTGAAATAAAAATGTAATCTGGAGATCCAGTGAAACCAAAAACTTTATTCCAAGGCTAACTTCTTTCTACTAAGCAACATCTTGGCTAAAATTAAAGCCCCTCCAAACCCAGTAAACACCATAGCATATACTGAGCTATTTACAAAATCTCTGCACAGCTATAGTGATAGCTTAATAGAGTTAGCTGTGCCCGTTCATATTAAGATTAAGGTAAACTCAAAAGACACACTGGTGAAATCACAATGTCAATAGGTTATACAACAAAAGAAACAAAATATTGGCCAATCCTAGGAGGCACAAAGCCATACATACTAAAAGCACACTGACCAATGTAAGGAGACAGCTAAGAGGGTTAATTAATACTTCAAAGGCTACATTTGAAAAAAAAATAGCTTTGCAGGCAAAGGACAACCACAAAGCTTTATACAGCTATGTCCATAACTTCAGGAGAAATACACAACAATGCACAGAACCTATTGTAAAAGGCATCACCCTCACTGAACCTTTTGGCTGACAGGCTGAGCTCAATTATCTCCCCTCACTGCCCTGACAGTCCAAAGCAAATACCGCATATCACAATGCCCCTAGCCATTACTTGCGAGCAGGTCATCATTGTACTTTCCTAGGCCAAAAACATTGCATCAAAAGGCCCCAAAAAAACCCAGGATGCTTAATAAATAGCATGAAGCATGACCTTTCTGGTCTGCTTGAAACTTTTCAACTAAATACTACAGTCAGGTTTTGTACCAAAGAATGTAAAATGGATGCAGTCATTGCCCTGCACAAAGGAGGTCCAACCACTGATCCGGTTAACTACAGACCCATAAGTCTGACCAGCCTCATATGTAAGGCTATGTAAAGTATCATTATGGACATAATAAATGAGGACATATGTAATCTACAAACTCTGGATCCATCACAGTTCAGCTTTGTTAATGTAAGGTCATGCCTAGTAAATCTGGTGGACTTTAAGAAGGTCATCAAAGCACTGGTTGAAGGTAAGACTTTGCACACTGCTTACCTCGACCTGGCCAAGGCTTTTGATACAATACCCCACTCAGGCATTATAGACAAGCTCACTAATTTATGTATAAATCCTTTTATCTCCCGCTGGAGAGCCAGCTGGCTCACTGATAGGACCCAACAGGCCAGTCACTAGCAGAGTTCCGCAGGGCTCGGTACTGGGCCTGCTCATTTTTAGCATCTACTTCTCTGAAATGGAAACAAATGTGAAGGTACCAAAGCCATGGTCTTAAACCCAGTGCTGAGAAATGTATAATTTTACCCTTTGGAAAGTCATCCATCCCAGCTAATTACCATTTTGATAATATACCGCTAAGAGTCGACCCACTGGTCAGAGATCTTGGTACGCACAGACAGTAGCCTTACCTTTGACCACCACATGGCCACAGTAATGAGTAAATCCTTTTATGTTGTGCAACTTATGAGTAAGGGCATGGCATCTAGGTCCAAATAGGTCATTATACCACTGTACTAACTCCACCCTTATCAGACCAGTCATAGATTACAATGCTCCTTTTGGTATGTACCTGGCCAGGCATATGCAGCACCTAGAGCTACCTCAGAGGTACCATACAAAAAGAATACAAGACATTGTAAAGGCTGCCAGCCTAGCCAGATAAAATTTTGTAGATAATTCTGTCATTTCTAAATATTAATATAAGCCACAGGCGTGTTCTCTTAAATGGAAGAAAATTGAGTCAAATGTTGAACTTCAAAAATGTAACCACATTGCACTCTGCTGGAGGAAAGCTGATAAGTCAAGAATTGCATAATTGTTTGATCACAAAACTCTGCGCCGAGATGTCTGAATGAAGGAATTCTTTCTATTGTTTTGAGACCAGAGTTAATGGCTAGAATTTAAATGTATAATGTATTTTATTGCTCTGGCTTCCTGACCAGCTGCAAGATCAAAAGGGCTGTTAAACTCTGAGTTTCTGTTAGTCTGGGAAACAGAAAATAATGATGTTATCTGAAATGAGTCAGTGGTACTGTGTTATCGATTTAAGGACAGAGAGAGAGAGAGAGAGAGAATCAGAGCATTTTGCAATTGTTTTCAGAACTGACATCACCAGCACTGCCTTGCTCTATATGTAAGTTTATTTTAGAACTGTGTTTGCTCTTAGATATAGATAGAAAATAGAAAGTCTAGTCTAACTGTTTGATGTCAGAACTTTTCTACTGTATTATTTTAAGCATTTCTCTGTGATCTCTGAACTCTTAACTAGCACTGTGTATTACAAAGTATTGTCTTGTGTTCTTATTACTTATTACTAAATATTTTTAAACCTTTCAACTGTGGTTGTTAGAGATAATTTAAGCTGTAGAGTACATTGCATATTTATAGTGATATTGTCCAAGCCACTCCAAATAAGCCTTGCTGTTCGTCACACTTACCGTTTGGATAATAATATTGCACAGTAATAACTGGACACCCTTTGATAAGGGCTTATTAGTAGCTGATATTAGTGGTTGGTGGCAAGTGGTACCACCGTATAGTCTGGGCAGAAGAGGCATAGATGATGAACCTGTACCAGCCTTCCCCAGGAGTGTCTGTGTGTTTGTATATAACTCGTATCTCAAAATGTGTGTGTGTCATTTACTTGGGCAGGGACACAAAGCACTGGTTGGACAGAAAGGGTGCTGGAGGTTTTAGCTTGACCACTAGGCTGAGATCTGGACCCTATAACTGTGCCAGTGGAGAGTCTTATTTGGGATCTGGAGAGAAAGGGAGAAACCAGCCCCAGACTGACTGTGATCTCTTTGTGCTCTTAAGAAAAACTGTACTTTACTGTGTGTGTATTTGTTATCCTTCCCAATGTGGACACCCCTCACTGGTGTTAGTGGTGAGGACTGAGGCTCCTTGATTGTTGGGCCAGTGCATGGGCATCACATATTAATTGTTTGGCAGTGGTGGGATATCCACACCACATATTAATTGGATGGCAATTGGCTTGTAGTGGTGATGTGGATAGTGAATTCCTGTAGCTTGTGTACGGTGATCACTGAAGGTGTTTTTGTACTCTATTCGGCCACACAGTGAATATTCAGAGTTCAGATCACTATTGTTTTATTTCTTTTGTGGGCTTTGTTAGTCAGGGACAGCAGGCAAGCATGTCAGCAGAGGAGTATGGAAAGCTGACAAGGAGTCACTTGGCTGATATGTGCCAGGCTAAAGGACTGTTGCAGGGAAGGGAAGGACTGACTAAGGCAGACATGATTGCAGATTTGGTCATAGCTGCATCAGAATCAGCAATCAGGAGGGCTATCAGATTGGCCGTGGAGATGTACAACATTAAGGGAATGGACAGCTCAACCTTTGTGCAGAGGACTTAAAAATCCATCTTGAGCTAAAGAGACTGGAGCTGGAGGCCAAACGTTTGTAAATGGAAGCTGTGGAAAAGGAGTGGCAGAGGCAGCATGAAATGGAGATGCTGACTCTTTGCCAGAGTTATGGAGGTAATGAGGAAGGGAGCAACTGGACCCCAGAAGCCCAAAAGGTCACTAAATTTCTTCCACAGTTTACAGAGGGGGATCATTTTGATAGTTTCAGCCATATGTTTGAGAGGGTATTTAAACAAAAACAAAAAAGAATCACTGTTCCGAACCAACCAAACAGTACTAAACCAGAACAGATCAAAGTAGGCACAAATTCTTAACAGCACACTATGCTTTAATGAACAATGACTCTTCAGTCCATCAAAAGGGAAAATACATAAAGCGACTCTTCAGTCCACCAGTAAAACACATCACATTAACACAATTCAACACACACTGAGTTTTCGTTTCGAAGAACTTCATCAGATGGAAACAAATGCATACCTAAAACACACCCAATTTATACACTTCAAATTAATTAATTAAGACATTTAATTAAGACAAAAAAACAGTCCTCATATACATTTAAAGGGCTAAAACCTATAATGCATTCAGCAAATAAATTAGGTATATTTTAAAAAAACACATCAAATGCTTAATTCTCTAACTTAAAACAGCAATAATTTAATACTTGAATGTTAAAATATCATTAATAAAATAACTATCAGATGTATTCATAATAAATTAAATAGTACTAAATAATACTAACACCATCCACTGTTGTAACTTCATAAAACTAAATAAGTCATGAATATTGAACTTTTCAAACATATAATACCTAATATTGGGATGAACTATTTTCACCTACATATATAGATAGACTAATGTTATTTAAAAATCTAAAGCTTTGCTGATCTCAGCTTTAGCACAGGTGCCAAAGAGATGGCATCATTTAGCCCTGGGAATTTATTAGCTTCGAAAAAAAGTTGCCACAATAATTCTTTATATTCAATAGAAGTTTCCCATGGGCCACCCCTTACATCTTTTTCAACCACTTCCAGTACAAAAAAACTAAAATTTGCTTCATGGCAACTTAATTTGTGTCTATATAAGGCATTATTAGTACATTTTATTTTAATCTCATAGTAATGCTCATATATTCTATTTTTTAACTTTCTTTCCGATTTTCCTATATAAAATGCATCACAATGGTCACACAACCCTAAATATACAATCCCGGAGGTATTGCAATTGGCAAAATGTCTACTCTGTATCAACTTATCCCTACTAGCTATAAAAATGGTGTCCTTTGTACAGATATAGGGGCATTGGGAACATCTTCCACATTTGAATGTACCTATTTTGCCTTCCCTAACTTTTTTCATATCATATTTGCCTTCTAATATGGTCTTTAAACTTTTGCCCCTTCTATATGTACATTTCAAAGGTTCTTCAAAGATACATTTAAGGTCTGAAATCTGTCCAAACCTTTTCCATTCTTCTTCCAGAATCTTCTTAATTTTGGGTGCACTACCATTGTAATCCACTACAAAGTTACCTGCGCCTTTATAAAAATTCTTATTGAGCTTTGTCTCACTCAAATCTCTTTTCACCCCTAAAATAGGTTTAAATTTATCATGTCTTGCTCCCCTGACCTCCCTCTCTATCATTTCTTTGAGGTCATTGGGGTAGCCTCTATCTATAAACATATTATACAAAATAATACACTCATCATCAAAGTCACCCTCTCTAGTTGTCATACGGCTTCCTCTCACATATTGCCCCTTTATTATACCTTTTTTCTGATGGTAGGGCTGTGCACTATTAAATGCCAAATACGAATTAGAGAAAGTTTCCTTTCTAAAAATCTTTGAATAAAAGATATCATCACCTTTACCTATCGTGATATCCAAATAATTTAAGAAATTCCTATCCTTTTTATAAGTAAATTTTAAAAATTCAGTGGATTCTGAAATATATTTAAAAAATTCTAAAAATTCATCTTCTGGACCAATCCATAAAAAACACATATCGTCCAGAAAGCGCTTATAAAACTTCCAATTGTGAGCATATTTTGAATTAATAATATATTTGTCCTCCTAGGCTGATAAAATTATATTAACATATGTGGGTGCACATCTTGCAACCATCCCTACACCCTGAATTTGCTTAAAAAACTCTCCTTCATAGTGAATAAAATTATTATTTAGCACTAAATCCATCAATGTTAAAATAAGATAAAAATCATTATTATTAAAACTACCATATTCTATAAGAGCTTCTTCAAACCACATCATCCCTTCTTCATGTGGTATAGATGAAAACAAATCCACTATGTCAATAGTAATAAAAATAATCTTTTCATCATAAATGTCTTGTGTTATATTTCGCAACAAATCCCAGGAATCTTTAACGGTCCCCTGCCCTCCTAATGATAGGGCCTTCAGTTTTACATCTAAGCATCTAGCCAAAGGTGCAGTGACTGAGCCCTCTGATGTAACTATGGGTCTCAATGGGGGATTTTCCACAGCTTTATGAACTTTTGGTACCCCAAAAATAGTGGGAACCTTAGGTTTTTCAACATGAAGGAACTTAAAAGTTTCAACATCTATTGAGCCTTTCAAAAGTAAATAATTTAATACCACATATATCTTCCTATTGCCAATATTAATTTCATTAATGGAGGCTCTAACATATTTATCTGAATCACCCAATATTTCCATCATTTTAGCTTCATATAAAATGTTGTCCATAATAACATATATACAAATATTGGCAATAGGAAGATATATGTGGTATTAAATGATTTACTTTTGGAAGGCTCAATAGATGTTGAAACTTTTAAGTTCCTTCATGTTGAAAAACCTAAGGTTCCCACTATTTTTGGGGTACCAAAAGTTCATAAAGCTGTGGAAAATCCCCCATTGAGACCCATAGTTACATCAGAGGGCTCAGTCACTGCACCTTTGGCTAGATGGTTAGATGTAAAACTGAAGGCCCTATCATTAGGAGGGCAGGGGACCATTAAAGATTCCTGGGATTTGTTGCGAAATATAACACAAGACATTTATGATGAAAAGATTATTTTTATTACTATTGACATAGTGGATTTGTTTTCATCTATACCACATGATGAAGGGATGATGTGGTTTGAAGAAGCTCTTATAAAATATGGTAGTTTTAATAATAATGATTTTTATCTTATTTTAACATTGATGGATTTAGTGCTAAATAATAATTTTATTCACTATGAAGGAGACTTTTTTAAGCAAATTCAGGGTGTAGGGATGGGGGCAAGATATGCCCCCATATATGTTAATATTATTTTATCAGCCTGGGAGGACAAATATATTATTAATTCAAAATATGCTCACAATTGGAAGTTTTATAAGGGCATTCTGGATAATATGTGTTTTTCATGGATTGGTCCAGAAGATGAATTTTTAGAATTTTTTAAATATATTTCAGAATCCACTGAATTTTTAAAATTTACTTATAAAAAGGATAGGAATTTCTTAAATTATTTGGATATCACGATAGGTATTGGTGATGACATTTTTTATTCAAAGATTTTTAGAAAATAAACTTTCTCTAATTCGTATTTGGCATTTAATAGTGCACAGCCCTACCATCAGAAAAAAGGTATAATAAAGGGGCAATATGTGAGAGGAAGCCGTATGACAACTAGAAAGGGTGATTTTGATGATGAGTGTATTATTTTGTATAATATGTTTATAGATAGAGGCTACCCCAATGACCTCATAGAAATGATAGAGAGGGAGGTCAGGGGAGCAAGACATGATAAATTTAAACCTATTTTAGGGGTGAAAAGAGATTTGAGTGAGACAAAGCTCAATAAGAATTTTTATGAAGGCGCAGGTAACTTTGTAGTGGATTACAAAGGTAGTGCACCCAATATTAAGAAGATTCTGGAAGAAGAATGGAATAGGTTTGGACAGATTTCAGACCTTAAATGTATCTTTGAAGAACCTTTGAAATGTATATATAGAAGGGGCAAAAGTTTAAAGACCATATTAGAAGGCAAATATGATATGAAAAAAGTTAGGGAAGGCAAAATAGGAACATTCAAATGTGGAAGATGTTCCCAATGCCCCTATATCTGTACAAAGGACACCATTTTTATAGCTAGTAGGGATAAGTTGATACAGAGTAGACATTTTGCCAATTGTGATACTTCCGGGATTGTATATTTAGGGTTGTGTGACCATTGTGATGCATTTTATATAGGAAAATTGGAAAGAAAGTTAAAAAATAGAATATATGAGCATTACTTTGAGATTAAAATAAAATGTACTAATAATGCCTTATATAGACACAAATTAAGTTGCCATGAAGCAAAATTATTTTTTTTGTACTGGAAGTGGTGGAAAAAGATGTAAGGGGTGGCCCATGGGAAACTTCTATTGAATATAAAGAATTATTGTGGCAACTTTTTTTGGAAGCTAATAAATTCCCAGGGCTAAATGATGCCATCTCTTTGGCACCTGTGCTAAAGCTGAGATCAGCAAAGCTTTAGATTTTTAAATAACATTAGTCTATCTATATATGTAGGTGAAAATAGTTCATCCCAATATTAGGTATTATATGTTTGAAACGTTCAATATTCATGACTTATTTAGTTTTATGAAGTTACAACAGTGGATGGTGTTAGTATTATTTAGTACTATTTAATTTATTATGAATACATCTGATAGTTATTTTATTAATGATATTTTAACATTCAAGTATCAAATTATTGCTGTTTTAAGTTAGAGAATTAAGCATTTGATGCGTTTTTTTAAAATATACCTAATTTATTTGCTGAATGCATTATAGGTTTTAGCCCTTTAAATGTATATGAGGACTGTTTTTTTGTCTTAATTAAATGTCTTAGTTAATTAATTTGAAGTGTATAAATTGGGTGTGTTTTAGGTATGCATTTGTCTCCATCTGATGAAGTTCTTCGAAACGAAAACGCAGTGTGTGTTGAATTGCGTTAATGTGATGTGTTTTACTGGTGGACTGAAGAGTCGCTTTATGTATTTTCCCTTTTGATGGACTGAAGAGTCGTTGTTCATTAAAGCATAGTGTGCTGTTATGAATTTGTGCCTACTTCGATCTCTTAGGGTATTTAAACAGTATGATGTTGAACAAATGTTCTGGGTATGGTTCCTGACCCCCCTTACTCCATGGTAAAGCTGTAACTATTTTGTCCAAAATGTCTGACATTGACTGTTTTGATTATACTGCTGTTAAGAATTGCTTGTTAAATTGTTTAAGCTAACACCTAAAACTTATAGAAAAAAGTTTTGTGACCATAGACGCAAGGCAGATGAAAGTGTGTGTGAATATGTTGAGGATTTGAGCACTTATTTTCATAGGTGGGTGAGTGGATGTCAGGTCACCACTTTTGACGGGCTGGCAGACCTTTTGGTGAGGAAAAAAAACCCTTAGCACTTTGCCTGAGGACATGAGGATCTGGTTAGCTGATAGAATGTGCTACTTCAGAGGAGTTGGGAAAGAAGGGAGACCTATGCCTGTCAAGCAGGGCATCCTTGCACAGGAAAGGGACCCCGAGTACTGCTCATGGATCTAAAGGAACCCATGGTGGGCAGCCAAGACTGCCCCGACAGAATCTGCCAGTAGCAGGGAAAGCCACTAGTCCAGGTCCAAGTCCAGGACCTAGGGTTAAATGTTTTGAATGCAACCAGTGGGGCTATGTGGCATACAGATGTCCATAGAGGCAAGGTGGGGAACAAAAGGTGAGGGTTCCAGTAAGTGGAAAAGACAAAATGCCAACAGTAGGTTGTCTTGAGACAAGAAGGGTACCAAACTACCACAAGAGGTTATATCCTATCATAGCGAATGGAAAAGAGGCTATTGCTAAGAGAGACACAGCCTCTGACATAACCATTGTGAATTCTGCAATGGTTACAGAGGAGCACGACTTGTCTGGGTGATCTACTCCAGTCAGAGCTTTAGGAGGGATCCCATTTCAAATACCTTTGGCTCACATTGACTGGGAGGATGGAAAAGGAAGCCAGCAAGTAGATGTGTTTGAGGATATCCCTGCAGATGTCCTGACAGGGAATGATTTTGATAGTGCAGTCCCATGTGCTTGTGCAGATACCTGCAGTCAGGCTTGGAAACAAAGAGGTAAGTCTGGTAGCCTGGGCAAGAGCCAGACAAACTGCATACTTGCGGCTGGGACTTGTGAGGTGGTTACTTCAGAGAGGGAGCTACCCTGTAGCAGTGAGACTGAAGGTGAGCCACAGCTGCTTGTGGGTACTGATGTTCCCTTGGACAGAGGGACTCCAAGGGTAGAGGTGAGTAGTAGTACCCAGGCTGACAGTGAGGCACCACTGTCACAGGATACCTGTGAAAGGGGAGCTGGGGAGGGTTACAAAGAGAGAGTTGAGACAGGCTCATCTCTCAGACCCTACATTGCAAGGCCAGAGAGAGGAAGTTAGTGAGAGACCTGATTCTCAAGGGGAGGGGAATCTGTATACTGGGACAAAGAGTTACTGTATGGAGAGTGGACCCCTGAGGAAGGGCTAGAAGGTGAGAGAATACAGCAGTTGGTAGTGCCTAGAGCCTACCATCTGGCGCTTCTAGCCATAGCCTATGATATTCCCTTTGCAGGTCATATGGGCATAAAACGTACAAAGAGATGTATTATGCAGAACTTCTATTGGCCTGGAATTTCCAGAGATGTAACAGGGTACTGCAGGACATGTGAGCAGTGCCAAAAGGTAGGCAAGGCAGGAGACAAGGTGAGACCTCCTTTGATGCCTTTGCCTGTGATTGAGGAGCCATTTCAGAGGGCAGCTATGGATATTGTGGGCACTCTGGGTACCCCAAGTTCCACAGGTAAAAACTATATCCTAAGTGGTAGTAGATTATACTGCAAGATACCCTGAGGCAGTGGCTTTGTCCTCTATTGAGGCAGAAAATATGGCAAATGCTTTGTTAGAGATTTTTAGCAGGGTAGGTTTCCCAAAAGAAATACTGAGTGACAGAGGTGCCAATTTCATGTCAGACATGCTGGCTTGTCTGTGGAAGTACTGTGGGGTGAAGAACCTGAAGACCACCCCCTACCATACCCAGACTAATGGTCTTGTTGAGAGGTTAAACTCTACACTCAAGTCCATGCTATGGGCATTTGCAGACCAGTTTAAGATGGAATGGGACAAATATCTACCCCATCTGTTGTTTGCTTACAGAAAGGACCCCCAGGAATCCACAGTTTTTTCACCCTTTGAGTTGTTGTATGGGTATAGGGTGAGGGGACCTTTGATTTAATTCATGATGAGTGGGAAGGTGAGTGTAAACCTCACAAGAAGTCTGTTGTGCCATATGACCTAAACCTCAGGACAAGGCTCAGGGAACTCATGGGTTTGACCCAGAAGAACCTGGTAGAAGCCCAACAACAGAAAAAGGTATGGTATGACAGGAATGCCCGAGCCAGAGTGTATGCTGTAGGGCAGCAGGTAATAGTTCTCATTCTTGACAGACACAACAAGCTGCAAGCAGCTTGGGAGGGACCCTAAAAGGTGGTAAGAAAGGTAAGTGATGTCAACTACATGGTAGAACTGCTAGGCAGGAGGCAGGGGCACAAACTGTATCATATTAACATGATGAAACCTTACCATGATAGGGAGGCCCTTGTGCTGAGTATTTGCAGTGACATGCAGGAGGAGTCTGAGGGAGATCTGATAACTGGACAGACACCTCAGTGGAAGGGGTAGCAATGTCCCAACAGCTATCTCCTACTCAGGTTCAAGAAATCCGAGCCGTGTTACAGGGGTTTGGGGATGTGTTCATTGGGAAACCAGGGTGCACCCACCTGGTGCAGCACCAGGTGGATAGAGGATCTGAAAGGCCTATTAGGCAGGCCCCTTATAAGGTGCTGAGAGAGTCAAACAGACTCTGAGGGAGGAGATACAGGAAATGTTGAAACTAGGGGTAATTCAAGAGTCCAACAGTCCCTGGGCCTCCCCAGTGGTGCTGGTGCAAAGAAGGATGGCAGCACCAGGTTCTGTGTGAACTACAGGAAATTAAATAGTCACACAGAGTCAGATGCTTACCCCACACCTAGGACAGATGAGGCCCTACAGCAGCTGGGTGGGGCTAAGCTTCTTACAACCATTGATCTTACCAAGGGTTATTGACAGGTGCCCTTGACTTCCAGTGCTAGAGAGATATCAGCCTTTGTGACTCCTTTTGGCTTGCATGAGTTCACAAAGATGCCCTTTGGGATGAAAAATGCTCCAGCAACTTTCCAGAGGCTGGTAGATCATATCTTAACGCGAGCAGGAGGGTTTGCCCTTGCTTACCTAGATAATAGTCGTGCACCTGTCTGAACCCAGACTAACCTTTCATGTCTTTTTTTTTTTCACTAAGTTATCTGTTTTAATTACTGTATACACTAAGTGCCTAATGAAAACCAGAATTATTCACAGGCCTTTTAATTGATTAGACTCTCTTTCTATATCCAAATATGGATTTCAGTCTGCCTACTATGTTAACAAAAGATACTTAACATAAGATTCTACAATCAAATGTGTTGTTAACTGAACATATTTCCTTATATTCTAATCTACTTACATCTATATGATTTTTCATGTTTCAAATACCTTAATTTTGTACTGTACTTTCACCTGTTAAACTTTGATTTTTTTTGTTGTTTTTGTTTTGTTTTATGTATAATATTGTACTGTACTTTCGAGGAGCTTTTCTCCCCGGGCCTCTGCTGAAAATGGATATGTATCCAGCTGGACTAGCCCGGTCAACAAATGTAAAATAAATAAATAAAAATAAATAAATATTGCTATCTACAGCCATTCCTGGCAAAAGCACCTTCAACATGAGCAAATGTTAGGTGGGTATTGCAGAAGTATCCTACCTGGGACATAGAGTGGGGAGTGGTAAGATCAGGCCAGAACCTGCCAAAGTGGAAGCCATTCAGGCATGGCCTGCACCTTCTGATCACCTCATGCTCACCTGTTACCAAAACACAGGTGAGGGCATTCTTAGGGACAGCAGGGTACTACACAAAGTTCATTCCCAGTTATAGTACCATAGCTGCTCCCTTCACAGACCTGACAAGGAAAAACAGGCTAGATAAGGTAGTGCGGACCTCAGCATGTGAGCAGGCATTCCAGAAGCTTAAATAAGCTTTGGGAGGACCCCCTCTGTTAGCCAGTCCAGATTACAGTAAAGAATTTGTTGTGCAGGTGGATGCTTCTAGCCATGGGGTGGGGGTTGTACTTAGCTAGATTTCTTCAGAGGGAGAAGAACACCTAGTGGTTTATCTCAGTCATAGGCTCCAACCCAAGGAGGAATGCTATGCAGCTGTAGAAAAGGAATGCTTAGCCATAGTGTAAGCACTGCAGAAACTTCAACCTTATCTGTATAGAAGAAAATTCACTGTAGTTACAGACCACAATCCCCTATCATGGTTACACAGAGCCAGCCAGCAAAATGCCAAGTTGCTAAGATGGAGCCTAGGGTTGTAAGCATATGATATGTCAGTGCAGCACTGCAACAGGATTAGCAATGTCAATGCAGATGGGTTCTCAAGACAGGGAATGGGGTAAGGTATACCTAGATAGACCTAACCCTCTCAAGCAACTTTTCTCAAGGGTCACTTAAAAACCTAGCTTGAGTTCTCTGGGAGGGGGGGAGACATGTGAAGGCTGACCGCCTAGCCAGATAGAATTCTGTAGATAATTCTGTCATTTGTAAATATTAATATAAGCCACAGGCTTGTTCTCTTAAAAGGAAGAAAATGGTGTCACATGTTGAACTTCAAAAATGTAACCACATTGCACTCTGCTGGAGGAAAGCTGATAAGTCAAGCATTGTATAATTGTTTGATCTCAAAACTCGAAACGGAGATGTCTGAATGAAGGAATTCTTCCTATTATTTTGAGACTAGAGTTAATGGCTAGAATTTACATATATAATGTCTTTTATTGCTCTGTCTTCTTGACCAGCTGCAAATCAAAAGGGCTGTTAAACTCTGAGTTTATGTTAGACTGGGAAACAGAAAATAATGATGTAATCTGAAATGAGTCAGTGGTACTGTGTTATCAATTTAAGGACAGGGAGACAGAGAATCAGAGCATTTTGCATTTTTTTTCAGAACTGACAACATCACCAGCACTGCCTTGCACTATATGTAAGTTTATTTTAGAACTGTGTTTGCTCTTAGATATAGATAGGAAGTAGGAAGTCTAGTCTAGCTGTTTTCTGTACTGATGTCAGAACTTTTCATCTGTATTATTTTAAGCATTTCTCTGTGATCTCTAAACTATTGACTAGCACTGTGTAGTAAGAATTATTGTCTTGTGTTCTTATTTTTTATTATTAAATAGTTTTAAACCTTTCAACTATAGATGTTTTATGTAGAGATAATTTAAGCTCTATAGCACATTGCATGTATATAGTGATAATGTCCAAGCCACTCCAAATAAGCCTTGCTGTTCATCACACTTACCATTTGGATAATCATATTGCACAATAATAATTGGACACCCTTTGATAAGGGCCTTATTAGTAGCTGATATTAGTGGTGGGTGGCAAGTGGTACTACCGTATAATCTGGCAGCAGGGGCAAAGCTGGAGAACCTGTGCCAGCCTTCCCCAGGAGTGTCTGAGTGTTTGTATATAACTCATATCTCAAATTGTGTGTGTGTGTGTGTGTGTGTGTGTGTGTGTGTGTGTGTGTGTGTGTGTGTGTGTGTGTGTGTGTGTGTGTGTGTGTGTGTGTGTGTGTGTGCGTGTGTCAGTTACTTGGGCAGGGACACGAAGCACTGGGTGGACAGGGAGGATGCTGGAGGTTTTAGCTTGACCACTAGGCTGAGATTTGGACCCTATAGCTGTGCCAGTGGGGAGTCTTATTGGGGATTTGGAGAGAAAGGGAGAAACCAGCCCCAGACTGACTGTGATCTCTGTGTGCTCTTAAGGGAAATTGTACTTTACTGTGTGTGTATTTGTTATCCTTCCCAATGTGGATGCCCCTCACTGATGTTAATGGTGAGGATTGAGGGTCCCTGATTGCTGGGCCAGTGCACGGGTGTCACAGACATAATAAACCTACCATATGGGCAGCACCTTAAAGCCCTTTCCATCCTATAGATTGCTGAGGGGTGATCTATGCCTGGTCTTAAAAGGCATGCACAAACCCCACATTTATGAATTTTCTGCATATTCATAAATCTAGCAGTATCAGAAATGTATGGTCTATGGACCTGAATTTGGTCTGTGACTTTAACAGAACATGGTGGAGAGACAAATACTTGTCCGAGAGACTGCTCCTCCTATGGAACGGGCTTCCTATCCATGTGAAGCTCAATTTGTCTATTACCCAGTTTAAGTATAACCTAGGCCAGTGGATGGGGAATAGGACATTTACACTCAGCCTGGCACCCATGTCCCTTATGAACAGAGGTAGCTTATATATGTCTGGCCCTTAATGCCCTATTTGGATACAAGACATCATTATTCATTCCTGAAAATGTGGCTAGGCTTTAAAAGGCTCCCCAGGTCATTAGTCTAGTAACAATCTATGACTAAGAAGTGGTTCATAGGTTCATAGGTTCATAGGTGTGTACTAGGTTAATGGCCCTGGAGCCTTTACAAGCCTAGCCCATAGGATTACCCTGGCATTGTGCCATTTGATCTTAGTTCCTAGTGCCTCTATCAAATAAAGCCACTGGAATTATCCCTGGGGTGAATTTTCTATTTCCCATCCACTCATCAAGATTTCTCTTGAAGAGGGCCAGTGAGGTGCTCTGCTTGACATGTATGGGAAGTCTATTCCATAGCATGGGCAGTCTCTGGGTTATGAACCTGTCCCTCCAGCATGTTCTGTTGATTGTGGTAATGAGGTTGAGGTCTCTGGAGTGTGTCGTGCGGATGGATTGGGATTTCTTTAGATGTAGCATTTCTAACAGATCTGGGTCAGACATGGTTTTGTAAGTCAAACAGAGATCGCCTCTAAGGAGGCGATATGAGATAGAGAATAGTTGGAGTTTTTTTATTCTGTCCATATAGGACAAATGTTTAAAGCCTAGGATCCTCTTTGTGAGGTACTTTTTCAGTATCTCCAGTTGTTGCAGGTGTTTAGTGAGATACGTGCCAAATGGGGCATTGTACACAGTGATTGGCCTAATGAGGGAAGAGTAGAGGGAGACAATGACCTCTTTCTTTCTGGATGCAAAATCCTTAGTAATGAGATGTGCCACATAGAAGGACTTTCTGACCACAGTGGCAATGTGGTGATCAAAAGAGAAGTTTCTGTCAACCTGTGTTCCTAGATCTCTTATAATGCCTTCTGTGTTCAGTGGACTACTTTTGATGTGGTATTCATGGGAACCAGGTTTTTCCCAAAGGGGATGATGACACGTTTTCTGGCACTGAGATTAAGGCCATGGTTCTGACACCAGTCGTTGGTCTCAGTGAGACCTTTCTTTAGGATGTCAACATCACCTGGGGAGTTAATAATAGCTCCAAACTTGCAATTGTCTGCAAACTTTGTCAGCCAGAGTCCCCTCGTGTTGGCCTGGACTTCAAAGACATAGATACAAAACAGGAGAGGACCTAGGACTGAACCCTGTGGGACTGCACTCATGACTGGTTGGCAGTCTGACTTGGAGTCAGCTACTTTCAGGGGTTCTATCTGTGAGCCAGTTTGCAATCCACCTACTGATATAGGAGTTGATGCCTAACTTAATGAGTTTTTGTATGATTCCTGAGTGGGGAATGGTATCAAAAGCCTTGGCCAGATCAAGGTAGGCTGTATGAACAACCTTGCCTTCATCCACAGCTCTGGTGATTAACTAAAAGAAGTCAACTAAGTTGAGCAAGCATGATCTACCCTTTACAAAACCAAACTGTGTGGGATCCAGAGTTCAGAGATTCCCTATATCTTTGTTTATTAGGTCCATGATGATGTGTCCCACAGCTTTGCATATCAGACTCATCAGGCTAATGGGGCGATAGTTCCCAGGGTCTGTAGTCGCTCCTCCTTTGTGGAGAGGGATGACTGTAGCAGTGCGCCATTTGGAAGGGACAAAGTCTGAGGTGACACTGTGGTTGAACAGGGCACACAGGTGAGGTGCCAGTTCACTCTGTAGTTCATGTAGATCACAACCAGGGATATTGTCAGGTCCCATAGAAGCTGCATTCTTAGCCTTGGACAGTGTTGTTTTAACCTGTGCAGCAGTAATACTGGGTGCCTGGCAATCTACTAGTATTGTGATTGGTCTTTTGGGGGGGGGGTTAAAGTTGACACTGAATCTGTCAGCCAGTATATTGGCAATATCTGTTGGCTCGGTATAGGAGGTACCATTGTGCAGTAGCTCAGAGAAAATCTGGGTATTGCCGTGGAGATTCTTTACATAACTATAGAAGGCCTTGTGGTTGTTTTTACTATCTGCTGCAATTCTATTTTCATAGCTAACTTTAGAGGATTTGATGAGGGAACTCAACATTTTGTTGAGGCTGATAAGGGACTTTTTCTAGTCTTGGGACTTCACCTTATTCCGCATCAGTTTCCTCCTTCTGTTGTAGAGTTTGTTTATGGCAGGGGACCACCAGATTGGCTTCCTTTTTTGGAGGAGACCATCTTGGTTCTATTGGGTATGGTGAGATCCATGCATTTATGTACGTGTTCATACAGTGCATTGGTATATGATTCGGTGGTCATGCAACTATTATCCGTTTGCATGGGTGCTGTGAAGTTAGCCACCTCTCTTTTTAGGAGCCCAAAGTTAGCTTTGGAGAGGTTTTTCATGGTGGTTACCTTTGTGGGGGAGGGAGGGATGTGGATTTCCAAAGTGATTAGTTTTTGGTCACATCTAACCAGGGAGGAGTTGATATTGGTGTAGAGCAACGGTCACCCATGTTAGTAATGACCAGGTCAAGGATGTTGCTACCTCTAGTGGGGTACGAATGAGCTGGTCCAGGGCATTGGAATTAATGAATTCCAGGAAACGTTGGGCAAGTGTATTGTTACATGAGTAGTTTTCCCAGTTAATGGAGAGATAGTTGAAGTTGCCCAGTATGAGAGTGTTAGGTTGGACCCTAATATTCTCCAGGGTGCTTAGGAACATAGAGTGTGAGTCTTGGGACATGGTTGGAGACCCATAGCAGGCTATGACCTGAATTGCTGTCTTACCCAATGTTAGCTGCACCTGGAGTATCTCTGATGTGTTATGTTGGGCTGCGAGTCTGGAGGTGTGCCTTTAGAGCTACTGTCCAAGTTCTGGGGCCGAAAGGTGTGGAATGAGTTATAGCCTAGTAGTGCAGGGGTTCTTCATCTGCCTTGAATCAGGTCTCTGTTACAGCACAAATGTCAATGTTCTCCATTTTAAGGAGTGCTTTGAGCAAGTGCATTTTGAGATTTAGACTTCTAGCGTTGAGCAGCATGACCCTCAGATTGCATTTATTTGTAGTTGTTATGGTGGTAATTTGATCTTTGGAACACCATGTGAAAAAGGCACTATAGGGGTGGCAAGAGCCTTGGCCAGTATTTGGAAGCCCAGAGTGACAGATGCAGCCACCTCTGGCAAAGCATCAATGTCTGTCAATCATGTCATCCAAGCAGACAGATACTGGATTCCCTTAGAATGACACCAGAAACTTGGCCAATTGTTGAAATCAATAATTTTCTGCTTATACTGTGGTTTCATTCTGGGTGATGGTAGGATGCTGCTCAGGGCTAGGGTCATACCCGCTTGGGCTACATAATCCGAGGGCTCCTCCATGTTTCTTTTCATGTAGTCCAGGGAGGTATATCTCAGGTCATTCACACCCACATGTACAATGACAGAGTCATATTTGTACCTGTTGTTGAGGGACCTGAGTGCGTGCGTTATGTGGTGGATCCTGGCACCTGACAGGCAGCTGACTGTTAATGTCTCCTTATTCAGCCTAGAGAGTGGGACATCAGTGTGCTTCACTATTGAGTCACCTATGACTAGTGTGTTGGGCATGCTGTTTTGTCTTAGGAGCTTTGCTTGAGTGGCACACTGTTTAGGAGAGTTATGTTTCTCGTGATTAGTGTTGTGTTGTGGTGGTCAAGTGCATTTCTGCCTTGGAGGTCTCTGCTGTTTGAGTAGATTTTTATTGAGAACCTCCACAAAGGTGGGTGTATGGTTTGTGTTTTTATGTGAAGGCAGTGCTGGTGTGTGTTCTGGAGGGCTATGTGTTTCATGTCATGTGGTGCAAGTGTTGACCTTCTCCTCTAGACCAGCTATCTCGGTTTTGGCTGGAGAGTGAATGGCTTCCATTTTGGATATATAAGTGCATCTCTCACAAGTCTGAGTGCTGGCTGGTAAGAGGAGAAGGTTGTCAGTGTACATGAGGCAGTTGCTACATTGCCTTAGGATGCCCAAGTTCACCAGGTTAATAGGAGAAAGCACAGGGAACTGACCTTTAGACATACCTGGAGGAGTAGGCATTAATAATAAGTACTGGAGCTGTTTCCTTGTAGAAGGTTTAGTGCTGGTAGTACTCTGTATCATATATGGAGAAAATGTTAATATTTCAGCAAGGTGAAGGGACAGAGATAACAGTACAGGGGGTGTTAGTGAAGTAATATTTACAATATGTGCATTTTTTTATTTTTACTTTTATTTATTTATTTGTGAATTCCCAATTACTGTTGAGCTGCCTAAACAGAATAAAAAGGAGAACTGTTGTGCTGGTCCCTTAACAGAAATTATAGAAAAGGTACATTTTCTTGTTATAACTGCAATCAATGCAGTTATGTGCTAAATAGAAATTATTTTGAACATCCGGACACACATATTAGATATGAGTTTAACCACTATGCTGATTGTAAAACACTCAATGTGGTATATTTAGCCTCATGCCAGAAATGTAGTGATTTCTATATAAGCAAGACTAATAGAACTCTTAGAGAGAGAATAAGGGAACATATATATGCCATTAATGAGAATGAAGTGAACGCTTTGGCTAAACATGTTTTGTTAAATGATACAACACACACTTTTAAGTTTTTAATTTTGGAACTCATACATGTTACCAAAAGACTGGGGAATGTTAGTAACTATACAGAGAAGGAAGAATGTAGGTGGATAATTAGGCTACAAGTTGACAAAGGACATGGCCTGAATGACAGGGTTTTGTTGAAGCCCTTTCTTCTTGACCGTCCACTACCACATTGACAAATATCTTTTTCGTTCTATCCATTAGTAACCACCTGTTGAATGTATTTATTTATATATATATGTGTGTCTATATATTCTGAATAAATAAGAGCTTAGAGTATTATACTTTATTACTTATGGTTCATTTATAGTTTTTAATTTTACTATGTTTGTGTTATAAACATATATTTTTATGAATGTAAGTTATGTTAAGTAGTTTTAAATGACAGTGTTCTATATATAACATATACACATATATCTATCTATATATATATATATATATATATATATATATATATATATATATATATATATATATAACATTTATCACAAGTCTTTTTATGTTTGTTATAAGTTTTAAACTGTTTGTATAATAATGAAGTGTGATAAGTTTTCGTTGTTTTTTTTTAACGAGCTCTATCATGTGGTTTTGTACATAGTAATTGATTGGCTGTTAGATTATTGCAGCAGATATTTAAATGGTTATTATGAGCTGTTTAACAGTTGAAGTCTGAGGAAGCATCCGTGGAGATGTGAAAGCACTTACTAAATAAAAGTTCTGTTTTTACATCTCATTAGTGGACTGGTTTGCTTCGATAGTCGTGGAGTACCTACTCATTTTTTATTGGATACACTGTATTAATGGTTGAAAGTAGTAATCAGAAATATAGTTACACATGGGAAGACATATGGTGAGGGTGTCCCTGGTTTTATAGGCTGGGCCAGGTGGAAAGCATGGGAAGATTATTAGGGAGGCAGTCAGCATTTATACACTATTGGATTCTGCCATACACTTCCTACAGACACAGTGCAAACGTTAGTGGCTATCTTAATGGACACAGTCCACCAGCTAATGTTACACAGATTCCAAATATGCTGTTTCCCTTATTCTCAAAAGTCATGCTTGTGATTTTTATATCATTAATTTATCTGCTTGTTTGTTTATTTGTTTATTTATTTATTTCCGTATTTGTTTCTGTCCGAGCTTTGTTAACTGGGTTAGTCCTACTGCACAGTATCCATTTGTAGTAGGACAAAAAGGGAAGACCTCCGGGTGGAAAATGAAATTAATAACTGTCAAGTTAACAAAACATTTCCTGAATGATACAATGCACTTTGAATAATGCACCAGGCAATACCAATCTAAATATAAACAAATGAAACCTGGTTAATGTAAGCGAAGGTGAACAATCATTTAGGTTCATGTTGACAAATACAGTTTTAATTATTCATTTACACTTCCTTCACTGAGTTAGTCCCACTAGCCCAATGGATCTCTTTTTAGGGGAGCCCTTAGATTGCATTTATACTGACAAAGAAAAAATTGGTCAGGGCACCAACAAACTTTTCACTGTTCTTTTTTTAGTAAGTGCTGTGGAAACTTTTACATCCATCTGAGATGCCAACAACCCAGGCAGATGGGGCCTCATATTAACATCTCATCCAAAATACAGCAACCTCAATAGCGCAGTACCCCCTTACGCTATACATCATTGTCAACACTGAAAAAATAGTGTATCTGCTGTGGGAACAGAACCCACAGCCTTCTGACCTTCCAGCTCCAAAGGAGAGGGTGCTACAATAAGTTTACAAAATAAATAATTGACAGAAAAATAATGTTTAGTTACTATTATCTGCTACAGATAAAGAATCTGCCTGTGCAAACAAAGCTCTTTCATGAGATGTGAGGAATAGAAAAATAGCTGAAGAGTTTGAGAGACTGAGTGAATTATATACGAAGAAAGAAGACAGGGAGATTGGCCATTAAATGACTGCTGAGTGTTCCAGGCAAAGAATAGGAGGTGATAACTCTGCAGCAGCATAAACAAGGCATTAGTTGAAAGTCAGTAAGCACAGGTTAAAAATTAGTGAGTGCGTAAAAAGTAAGCAGTGGTTGGCAGTTACTTATAGGTTTATATTAGGCTAATGACATCAAGGCCTTTACAAGCCTATCTGTGCAACCCACCCAATTTTGTCCCAGAGTTCCTTGGATGCCTGTATGGTGGGATAGGTTAGTAAAGAGGTAGTGAAGGATTATGTGGTGGGGTATGTTAGTCGGGGATTAATTTAATTACAGCTTAATGGTAAATCACGTTGGGTATGGTATGCAGGGTCCTGGGTTTGAGCCTTGAAGAGGCTGTTTATTGCCCTGCTAGACAGGGGTCCAGGAAGTAAATAGTGTGGGAAGAAATAGCCAGGGAATTGTTATGGCTAGGCTTGTATAGGCCCTAGGGCCGATAGCCTAGTACCAACCTATGAACTGTCAACTTCTATCCATTGGAGACATGGGGGCCTGGCTAGTTCTGAATTTGTGATTTCCCAGCCAGTAATCAAGGTTTCATTTGAGTATGATCAGGTATAAACTCTGCTTTACATAGATAGGAAGCTTATTCCATAGCACAAAGATCATTTGCAACACATAGCAGTCCCACCAGCAGGTTCTATTTATGTTGCAGACAAATTTCAGGTCCTTGGATCTACTGTTAATGGTGCCATTTGTCTTGCAGATGTGCAAGACATCCATCAGAGCTGCATCTGAGGATGTCTTATATGTTAGGCATAGTTTGCCATTCAGTAACCTGTAGGAGACTGAGTACAGAGATAGAAATTTAAGGCAGTTTGTGCAGGACAGGGTCTTCATATACTGGATTCTCCTGGTGATGAACCTTTGAGGGGGCATTGCAGCTATTGCAAGTGCCTGGTTAGGTGCATGCTAAAGGGGGCATTGTACTCAATAATAGGTCTGATAAGGGCTGAGTAGAGTGGTACCATTACTTCTTTTATCCTGGATGCCATACCTTTGGTTATGAGTTGGGTGGCATAGAATGATTTTCTTATTATCTTGGTATGTGTCAAAGGCCATATTACTGTCAACATATGTTCTCAGATCCCTATCAGGTCAACTCTTAAGGGTGTTTTATCGATGATGGGATTCGTTGATTATTAGATTAGTTAATTTGTAGTGATAGTAAGATGTAACAATAAGGATTGTAGAGCTGACTCTTAATAGAGTGTTAGCATAGAAACATATAGTTAGTATGAATACGGTGAGGAGAAGAATGAGCACATATAAAGGAGGAAAGGGAAATTCTAGCATGTTCCATCCTGAAAAGTGACTTTTGGCTCTTTATAACTTGTAAGTGACACCTAGTCTCCTGATTGGCTGAGAAGTACACTGCTGCTATACTATCATGGCTTCTGTTTAAAAGCTAACCTTCCAGAGTATTATATAAGAAAGTGGACCTCAGATATGATGTATTTTACACCCTCACTATTTATAATATATGACTTCACAGATTTACATTAGTCTTCAGTGCATAGTCTAATTTTTATGCAAATCTAAACACCCATAGTTAATTAAGTATGCCAAAAGTGTTTTATATCCCATTTTGTATAGACTTCATAATAGTTTTAGTAGGGGTATCAGATATACCATTATTTAATGTATGATCTAATGCAGCTTGTATAACTGTTTCCATAAGTATCCGCCTTTAGTTATATCTGCTACAATTACACATTCAGAATCATAGATACTATAGCTTGTGTTTCATTTAATAGTTGCTAGAGCATTACTGTACATAGTGTTATGACAATCGGATTTTATTCTTTTATACACATTTATCCTGGATAGAGTACTAAGTGTACATTGTCTCCTCCTCATTTTTATCTTAATTTCTGGCCACCCCATATGAGTTAGTAATGAGCTTTTGTGAGAATCAGGAAGTGATTGCCAGAAACTTATGCAGTGCTGTTTGCTGAGGTCCCAGCTGGGGCTGCCAGGCTGCAGACTTTTCCCAGTATGCTAATGTTGCTGGCCTTCTGTCTGCAGTGCTCATCAAATATGCAGAGCCGCCACATCCATCTTCAATTTGCATAATTAACTGTGACACCTTCCCTCTTGAAGGATTCCACAGCTGCTCAATAGCAGGTTATAAAAGAGGAAAAGGTCAGAGAGTAAACATGAAAGGAAAGAAGGTGCAAAAAAACAACATTTAGAAAAGAAACATTTTCAGTGTTTATGTACTACAGGGAGAAAGACAAATGCCAACCTATTTTTTCAAGTAAATGATCTAATAATTTTATATCCAATACAAACTGTGCTTATATTTTTGCTGCGTTGCAGAACTGCTAGCATTGATTTCAAGCAGTAGTTGTATAATGGTATAAAATGAAACTTAAATTTACAAAGAATCAGAATTAATTCTTTGGCAATCAGTTCTTCATGATATTACATCTACTGACATTTGAAAACCTAGCATGAAGAAGGGGCACCTGAAAAAAGGTTTTCTTAACAGTACAATTGTTTTATGTAGCTACTGCAGTGTTTCACTCAGAGAAACAGACGTGAGTATAATGTCCTTCTGCCGTACATGTTTGTTGCAGAAATCTTTAGGCATAATACAGGGTTCTTGAGGCTTAGAAGTATGACAGAGCTTTAAACTAGTGCCAACATGTTAACAGAACTGTTATCTATCCCACTTTAATACAAGCAAGCAGATCTGCATTTAAAATATTACCCTACCCTTGTCTCATACATCAAGCGTTGAACAAGTAATCTGTAGACCTAAGTTTACCTTAGCCATGTAACAGTTGTCAAAAAATCATTACTGTAAGATGTAATTAAACTTTATTTATTCTAGATATCAGTTGTGAAATGTTTTGTTATGAAAACATATGCTCAACAACCAATAAATAAATTATCTTAAAACTAAATACAATGTTATTGTCTATGAACCCTTTCAAGCTCTTTTCAAGGGCTAGAATCACATGAGCTGGAAGGTGAAACTTAGATTTATTTCATGTACCTCAGTTGCCAACAAAATTTTTGTCCTACAGTAACAAGTAAACTGTATATAAAATGATATATTGAGAACTACAGGCAACAGAAAAAACATGAAATAGGAATGTATAATATACTAAACCAAAAAAAATATATATAATACTGTAGTCTTATAATAGTATGCAACAGCTTTGCTCTGGGCCAAATATTTATCTTTTTGCATTGAAAAAAATGCACCAAATGTGCATGAACTGTGCTTTTAGAATATACTCTTATCTGTGTGTTTGGGGGGAGGGATCTGCATCTACAGAAAAAAGTATGCTACACTGTTTTTTTCTGGAGCAATAAACCCCAACCCAATCCACTCCCTTACATATGTATAACACCTTGGAGGCCATGCAACTTTGGAAACATAAAGTATTTGATGTTCCCTGTGTCTAGGTGACCTTGAGGTGATACTTAATTTTGGGGTTTGTATATAAAAGCCTCGAAATGGGGTGAACGGGACTTAAATCAATCTGATTGAAAATAATCATCATTAATTATTTCATTCCTGAAATGTTCATGTTCTTTTTTTTAGTAGATGCAATGACCAGCATTTAGTAATGTGGGATCGCTAACATGGTTTCCATTATGCTGGTATTAAGTAAACGCATTTAGGAGTTATATTTTAGATTTTTTATATATCTTGATTTTTGTTTTCATTTGTTAACTAGACAAAAATGTAGTTCCAGATGGCCCATTTTCTGGATCAGTATCTAAGCAACAAACATAATACTGAAAACAAGACATAAGAAAGAGGGAAAAACATTGTTTCATACTAAATCCAAAAATCAGATATAGGAAGAGGCAACCACCAGACATTGAATAATACAGTCGTTCAAGTAAAACAAGCAGTCTTTTAATTTATTGCACAAAGACAGTTTGTTTTACTTGAAAGATTGGATTATTCAACGTCTGGTGGTTGCCTCTTCCTATACCTGATTTTTGGATTTATTACTTACATCGTTTTAGTTAGCGGAGAGGCATTTACTCCTGTGGGTGTGTTTTCTCTCATTTTTATCATTGTTTCATACTAGTTTTATCATGCTGCAGTTTATATGAGGTTACACAATCTTGAAGGAAATGCAGCATTTTAGAATAAATCCAATATATAGCGTGAGCATATTTTCAATAACTATCGTATTGATTAGGAGGGACAGAGGAGGTAAATGAGAGGAAGGCAGATTTAGTTAAAATAGTAAAGAGTAGTCGTTGTTAAATGGTTAGAAGGAAAAGAATGGCAAGTAACAGTTAATCAGTTAGAGAGGAGCACGAATAGAAAGGTAATATACATTTCTTTGGGTGTGTAGTAGCCTGCAATACATCTATTGTCAGGGCCTTACTGTGAGAATG
Source organism: Protopterus annectens (assembly GCF_019279795.1). Lineage (NCBI taxonomy): Eukaryota > Metazoa > Chordata > Ceratodontiformes > Protopteridae > Protopterus > Protopterus annectens. Next base: position 1,173,435,885 of record NC_056729.1, on the reverse strand, counting down.
GCTACTGTAGTTATGGACTTCATCAGATTCAATTGGTGGAGCATTTACATGTACTTTCATTAAAAAGGATTTTTAGAGATTTTCTGAATTAGTGGAATAATTATTTCTACTTAACTGGCAGTGGCTCCCAAGCTTGTGGAGCCATTATTAAAAAAGTTACTGTATGCAGAGTGATGTTGCTGGACATGAAGATGGTGATGCCCAGTTACAGGTAGGTGTTCTTTTTGTGAGCCTGCCAGCAAAGAAGTAGAAAGTTTCTAACTGTGTAGGTTACGAATGTAAGAAGAAAACATCTTTGTTTTATAGTTAACCATTTACTTTTACTACAGCGGAGCAGTGCTGTTCTCTTTGGACACCAAGGTGATAAATCTACATATGTTGTTGTCCCTTGTTAGCAGTAAGGTCTATTTTTTTCTTTTACTCAGAAGCATTTGCTGTAATAAGAAGGTGGTACTCCAGATTGATGAGAAAAAACTCTTTATAACCACTGTGATACAGGAAGTTTGACACCTTTTTTGCCCAAAATAATAATATGCTGACTTTACATTAATTGCCTTGTTCTGGAAATGTAAGTTTGGAGACTGGTAAAGGCATGTTTCAAAATGCTTAAAGTATGGAATTATTTCTGTGGGTTCTTTTTCCAAATGGCCCAATTTTTCTTTGACTGCATAAAGTTTTTCATAAATCTGTTGTATTAATGAACAAAAATTAGCATGTTAAGCTTTTGACAGTTTTTTCTTGTGCAAATATTTTTTCGTTCCTCTAATTTCCCTCTGAATCATTTTGAATATCTTCTATATGGAAATTCTGGCCTTCTTGCATAATAGTAACAATACATAATTTCTTCCTTCTCAATAGTTCACTCTATCATCTTTATTGCAATTTTTTGTATTTGAAAAGCAACAACTTAAAATTAGTAAACTGCTGCTCGAGACCGGCATTAATAATGGTGTTGTTGGTCTCAGTTCCACTGAAACCTATCTCAGTTTTTAACCATTGTTCAGCAGTAAACCCATTTGTATCACCATTGCTTGTGTTCTGAGTGCTACCAAAAGTTAGTGCAGCACTATTCAAGCTAGTGTGACCTCCACAAGCTCCTCTTAAAATGTTGTTGTCTTGACAACCAGTCCTTAGTCCTATGACTAGTGATTTCACAACCTAATGTCATGTACTGCATTTAGTGTGTGTACCTTATTTGTTTTTCAGTCTAACATATGGATATGTATTCCTTTAAGTGCACATTATCTGCTTTAATTTTGTACGATGTAGTTAAGGAAATAAAGTAATTTTTGGCTAGCAAACGAGAGGAGGGCGTCAGCTATTTAAATTGTTGTATATTTGTTGAGCATTTTCTTCTGAGGAAGTCTAGTACTGACAAGACGAAAGCGCTAAAATAAACTGTTTTGGATTATTGCCTTTGCTGTTCCTGTTGATTCCTACCTTTTGGTTTAGTGGTGGTTTATATTTTTCCTACATATGTAAAAAACAATTATCCAATCACATTGGAAAAAACTCCCTCCAAAATCACCCCAATTAAAACATACTCATCATTAAAGCAACATGACTTCATAACATACAGCACATCTTATTATTTTAACTTCCTGACTTTCAATGTAGGTTTAAGGGGTACACAGTCATTAAGACCATACCCCGATGGGCCCCCATGCTCCATATCCATTGGAGTTCCACAGTATCTGTTCTGTTGACAAAGTCACCCAATCTAATGTTCTCTATCAGCATTTGTAATACCTGAAAAATGAAAACATGTTCAGATCCTGCTTGCACAATATGCTTAACCAATGCACTATAATCAAGCCCTTCCCGGGTGCAGTACATATGATCCCTGATCCGTTCCCTTAAGCGATGGTTCATTTTCCCTACATAGAATCTAAAACAGACTTTGCAGTGTGCCATACGGATAACATTCCTTGTATTGCAGTCAGCAAAGTCCTTAAGTTGCCATAGGCTACCAGTTCCTGGATGCTTAAAGAAGCAGTACTCATCTATAAACTCACAATTATAACACTTCCTCACACCTCTTAAACCCTCAATACTCACCCTACCCATCCTGGGGTAGCAAAGGTGTTGTTTCAGCGTTTTCTTATTTTTGTACACAAACCTTGGGTGTGAACCCACCAACCCAGCTATCCTCTCATCTACACTCAGGATATGCCAATTATTGTGTATGATGTCCCTACTGTGCCCACATCCATAGAATAAGACAAAACCACAGGAATCCCCTTGTCCTGTCTTACCCTGCTAGTGTGTCCTATTCTATCATCAGGGAAATAGGGTCTAGCCCTACCTACTCTTTCCTGCAAAACGTCATGATGGGCATGCTCCACCTCTGCTTGTGTATATCCCCTCCCACCAAACTCAACCTTCAAATGTGCCAAACATTCACGAAACCCTGTTCTTGGCATGACAGACGGGACACCCTCAGAGCTTGCCCTTTCACTACGGTACTGAAAATATGGTGGGTATGCATACTATCCCTATGCAAATATGCTGGTCGATAACAATCCTTCCTATACATCCTGGTCATAATACCACCTGATGGCTCCTTCACTACCTCCACATCCAAAAAAATCAATACTCTCAAAAGAACTTCTCATAGTAAACATCAAGAAATTATCGCTGGTATTCAGGTAATGAAAGAGAAACTTGTGGTAGTTGTGCTGCAGTAACATTGTCACCTCACAGCAAGACATTGTCACGTTTGATTCTCAGCTAGAGCGTCTTCTGTGTGGAGGCATGCATGAATGGGCGTGCCTTCATTGAAGGTTGTGCATCAGGGCAGGTAACTCAGCAAGTAAAAATCCACTACCAAACATTAGCGGACCGGAGTTCCGCTGTGGCGACCCCTAACCGGGATAAGCCAAAAGACACAACATTCAGGTAATGAAAGAACCTATTTAAAGCATCCTCATCCCCTTTCCAACCAATGAAAAGGTCATCCATGAAACGTCAATAGAAACATACATGTGCATCCCCCACAGCTAAAATGTACTGGTACTCCCACTCCGCCATCACCAAGTTCACAGTTCACATATGAATTAGTGCAGCTGGTACCCATCACCACTCCAGCCATCTGCCAGTAAGAGGTGTCTTTAAACAAAAATATGTTGTGCTCTAACACTATTTCTAAAAGTAGACAGAGCAGGTCTATCTGTTGGACTCTTAGCTGACCATACCTGGTCAAATATTATTTAACCATACTAATACCTTCCTGGTTCGGTATGGATGTAAACAAAGATACTACATCCATTGTGACAAGGATATCAATGGCCTAAAAGGTGGGGGTACTAGGGTATAAAACTTTTAAATAACTACAATCCATTATAGATATCTGTTCATTCAAAACCATTTCATCAAGCATCACATCTATCCTTTGATAGGCAATATTTCTCTCATTTATGGATACCTCTTCATATGTCTCGGTATACAATACCCCTAACATATTGCTGATGTATTCATTGGTATCCATAACTGCCAGGCCCCCACCCTTGTCTGGTTGCTTAATTCTAATATAGTTCATTTCCTGAATGTCCTTTAGTAATCCCCTTTGTTCCCTACTAAGATTCGGGCTGAGGGAACTGGATATTTTGGAACAAAAATGTTCCCTGATTCCACTTTCACTTTTGGTATCCCCAAGATTCACAAAAACATTTTTGACCCTCCCTTAAGACCTATAGTTGATGCAAAAGCATCCAAGGCTTATCCCCTTGTTAAATATATTGACATTCAAATAAAAGGACTTTTAACTAGGCACAGGTATTTGCTCAAGGATTCTTAGTATTTTTTATCGAAGGTTTTCAATCATATGTATGTCGACAATTTGTTATTTATAACCATTGATGTGTGTGACCTTTTTTCAGTAATCCCAAATGGTGAGGGCTTAGAACTGTTTTATAGTTTCCTTTGAGAAAACTCAGAAATGGAACACATTAAGATCCTTACCATTACATCCTTGATGGAAGCTGTGCTGGAAAATAACTATATTGTTTTTGAGAACCAGCTGTTCCAACAGAGGAAGGGGGTGGCAATGGGCGCTGTATGTGCCCCTGTGTTTTCAAACTTGGTACTTGCTCAATGGGAGAATCAAGCTATATTTAATTCTGAATTTGCCAACTATTGGGCATTATATAATCATTTTTTGGATGACATTATAATTTTTTGGATTGAGAACAGGGAAAGACTTGAGCTGTTTTTTGAGTATTTAAACACCAGTACCAATTTTTTGAGATTCACTATGGACATAGAAGAGGAAGAGATTCATTTTTTGGATGTTATCTTGAAAAAAATATAGATCAAAGTGGGAGTGTGAATCAAATATATATAGGAAGCCCACATATTCCAATTCCCTCCTCCACTTTGATAATTGCTACCCCGCATCAAAAGAAGTCATTAGTAGAAGGGCAGGTGGTGAGGCTAGCCAATATGGTTAGCAGTGACAACATACTGTATATTATGATGAATGGTCAAAGTTGAGGGACATGTTGTTGAACAGGGGTTATCCTGGTGATTTTTTTGGACAACATTTTTAGTGAGGTGGGAAGAAAGAGGCAGGAAGGATATTTTCTCCCATTATTGAGGATCTCCCCTGACCAGGATAGGACAAATGGTTCCGGGTCAATGACAGACTATAATGATTTTCAGAAAGCCCTTATTCTGCCTTATAACATTTATTTTCAGGGTATTAAACATATTATTCAACATAACTGGAATGTGTTTAAAATAGATGGTGAATGTTTGAAGAAAGTAGGACAAAAACCTGTCATTCTTTATAAGAAAGATTGCTATTTGAAAACTATTCTTGAAAGCCCATTAAAGTTAAGTCAGGAGGGATGAATGAAAAACTGTGGGCAATGTAGGCAGTGCAAGTTTATTTTAGAAGGGTCTGAGGTGACAGCTTATAGTGTAAAAATTATTACACTTAGGCACAACTTTAATTGTCAGAGCATGGGGGTGGTATACCTTGCCAAGTGCCAGGATTGTGAGGGATTTTACATTGGCAAGACAAAATCTAAATTTAGGAAGAGAATCTACCAGCATCAATATGATATATCCAAGGGTGATGAGAATAATGCTTTGGGAAAACATGTAAAGGATTTTACCACACATACGTTTAAATATGTAGCTATTGACAAGGTAGATCTAGGACAAAAGGGGGGACCACTGGATTTATATCTTGAATATAAAGAGTTGAAGTGGCAACTGATGTGTAATGCCAATACCCCCCAAGGCCTGAATGAAATTGTGTCCATTAGTTGTGTTTTTAAATTAAAAGCTGAGTTAGCTTTATAAATGTTTTTATACATATGTCTTCTTTTAGTCTTTTATTACATGCATTTAACATATAAAATTTATTAAATGGTTAGGGTATGGTGTGTTTTGTTATATATCTATATATGTATATATTTATATATGTTTGTATATACATATATATATATGTATTTTTTACTATTTTTTACTAATTTTGATACCTTACAATTTTAAGAGGTAATTAGTGGTTAACTGGAAATATCATGTGACTTTTTGGTTGTCATTTAAGGCGTGGAATTGTGTTACTTGTTGTTCTGATGAAGTCAGTATAGCACTGATGAAAGCACTTAACCAATAAAGTGGCAACTGGTGAAGTGTACCATTCGTTTTTTGTTTAAGCTTACAAGTTTTTATATTTCGTTGATTTTATTTATTTAACAACAAATGATCATTTGTTCCATATGACTTTCTTTTATTACCGTTTTGTTCTATTGACATAATTGAGTTTTCTTCTAAATGACTGTTAACTCTGTCAGCATAAATTCCAGTGTATATTTTATATGTTGTTGGAGAGCACATTATCGGTCTATAGTTTTTAGGGTAGCTTGCAGGTTCACTCTTAAGTAGGACCCTTGTTTTTCCAGTTGATAGCCAAGCTGGTATCTGTCAGGGTGCGCATATAAATTATTCTTACTCATGACTAAATGTTTGTGTAAAGATGTTAATACTTTTAGCGGGAAGTTAGGTACTGCATCTGGGCCTGTGGTTTTCCAGTTAGAGGCTCTTCTTAACTTTGTTTCAGTCTCTCTGGCCATTACTTCATTCCATTTCATATCCTATACATTTGAACTTCTTATTCTTCCTTTTACTTCTTCTATCCATTTAGCATCTTTGTTATGTTCCACAGGATCTTCATAAATATTTCTTCAAAATGTATATATTTATTCTTTTCTTGGTGGGCTTTCAGTTCCTTTTACCTTGTTTCCAAATTCTATATAAAACATTTTGGGTCATCAATAAATTACTTGTTTTGTATATTTCCTTTATATATGCCTGTGCTGATATTTTTAATTTATTATTTGTGATAGTGCATGATAAATCCTGATCCATTATAATATTGCTCAGTGCTTTTATCACGTCTATCTTTCTGAGTATGTTTGTTGATCTGTTCCTTCTTCTATACCCTTCGAACAGTGACATTTCTTGTCTTAATTGCTTTATAATTTTCTCTATTCGATACTTCCATGATGGCATTTGATTTCTCGCCAGCCTTTCCCTTACTACCCTGTGTTCTTGTGATATGACTTTATCTGTTATTAATTTGTCTGCACTATAATGTACCCTATTTACTTGTATTGCATGAATCTCTATGGACAGTCATAATTACTGTGTTCATTTGTTTTATCAAACTTTTAACTTTTGGGGTTTTATTGACCTTCTGCAGTCTATTTATATCATTGATCTTAATATATCTGTCCATCTCTATTAGATCAAGTAACTCTTCTCTTAGATCATTTTCTTCTAAACTGAGGGCACATTCATTGTTCGCCATTTTTTGTGGGCATTCTATAGAAAATTCCAGAGTTTCTTCCTATGCCATGTTCTCTTCAGTTTTACCCTGTGTCATCTGTTGCTCTTTCATATGGGAACTCCCTGGCCTTTCATTCCATGACATTGACTGTGTCAGAGTTGCCATAGGTTCCTGTTCTTCCCCTTGCTGTATAGCTTCTGCTGAACCTTTGTACTGGTTTCCTGTGGGAGACTCCAGAGTATCTTCATATGCCAATTGATTAGATGCTTCCTGCTCCACCTGCTTCTCCTTAACTTGAGTATCCATTGCTCTATCCTGTTGTATTGTTACCTGAGTTACATTTTATACACTAAATCCTTCACTTTGCAGGTAATCTATAACCTCAGTTTCTATTTATTTAACTTCTCCCTTAATAATCTTCTTTTCCACTTTTCCTCTTCGTTTTCTTATTTTCTGTATTGTAAAATTTTCCATATCCGGATGCCTTTTCCAGTATTGCTCTTCCAATATCTTTGGTGTTGCTCTTTTTGCACTGATTCGTTTTGCTTTATCCTTTGCAAAAATATTGCACCATATAAAATCTCTTTCTCTTTCCCATGTCAATATTTCTTCTTCAGATGTCTCCTGCTCCTCTTTTTTTCTCCTTACTGTGGGGACTTTTGTTCCATCATGCTGGGATATGACCTATGTTAGACTTTCTACATGAATCCTTCACTTTGTAAATATTCCATAACTTCAGCTTCTATTTTTTTAACTTCCACTTGACTAATCTACTGTTCTACATTACCTCTTTGTGATCTTATTTTTTATTGTACAATTTTCCATATCTGGATGCCTTTGCCTATATTTCTCCTCAAATATCTTTGTGGCTGCATTTTTGTGTTGATTAATATGCCTTTCTTCTTTGCTTAAATATTGCACCATATCAGATCTCTCGTTCTTTCCCATGTCTGTATTTCTTTTTCCCTTCAAACATCTCCAAATTTTGTTCTTTGAATTTTTGCACTTCCTCAGTTGCTTCTTTTTTCAAATGGCACAAGGTTTCTTGGTCTATATATTGTTTTTCATGAATCTGTTGTATTAATGAACAAAAAATTTATTTGAAGCTTCTGACAGTTTTTCTTGTGGAAGTATTTTCTTTCCTCTAATTTCTCTCTTAATCTTTTTGTATATTTTTGTCTGGAAATTCTGGGCTTTTTGAGTAAGAGTAACAATACATAATTTCTTTCTTTCTTATTCTCAATAGTCCACTGTATCATCTATATGGCTTTTTTTTGGCCTATCAGTTTTTGTGACTTTTGTGGACTGCTACTTCCTTCTACAACAGGGGGGGCATCCTCCCCCTGGGCCTGGCTTAGTCACATTGTAGGAATATTTCCATATTTTGAGGATTCTACACTCATTTTTTTCAGTCTTGGTACCAGTGCACCTACCAGGATTGAGCACTTTTTTATCCTGAGACTTGTGCACCTAGCTATCTTTTTATACTATGCTATATAAAAATATAGTCTATATATCAGTGTCATGTTGGTGAGATTTTGTGAAAAACAGGGTCTACCTTGTCAATGTATTCACCAAGACTTGAGGATAAATTCAGTTCCAGCAATACTGCTCTCCTTTTGTTGATTTTGTCATCTCTCCTTTCAGACCTTAATCATCTCTCCATTTGGATCCCTTTGAGCTTGAGTAGTTTCCCATGTTTATAGATACCAATAGTCCTTTTCAGTCTCATTTAGTCCCTTTTGTCCTGTCACCTCCATGACTTTAGTTTCTCATTTCATTTAACATGCAGTCATGACCCATTGCCTGCATATGATAAAATTCACAGACATCTACTCATTTTTTCCTCTTAAACAGCCTCTTTTTTCTTCTCTCATCTCCCCCTGTATGACCAGACTGTCTAGTTCTCGATGGCTTACTTTTCTTTGTCTCCTCCTCTTGTCTTATTTTCCTGCCTCTGTTCTGTGTTGCTTTTCTTCCCTCCCCCGTTGAACAGTCCAGCCTGCTCAAGCCTTTCAGAGCTCAGCATTGGGCATCTGAATCTCCTGAGGCCTTCATTGCAGTGTCAACTCTTTGATGCTATGTTCTTCTGCATCTTGTATCTCTGTCTCTGTTTCTACTGTGACCACTATTGGACCTATTCTGCTATATTTATGGTTTCACCAAATTATTTTTTTTTTACTGGAGGGCGAATTCAATAAACCCTACATGGTCTGCTAAGACAGTTTGTGCATCAAGTGACACACACGCACACACACACACACACACACACACACACACACACACACACACACACACACACACACACACATACACACACAGCAGTGCTCTGGTTTGTATTCAGTAAGCTGCTCTACACAGTGTGTAGAGCCGAACAACCACGGTAAACACCGTGGCATGCTAATTACAGCATAAGCAGCTGAATTGTATACTATTCAACCAATCCAAGATGGAGGAGCTATTCAACAAGCTCTAAAGTAAACGTGTAGACTCTGTGCTGGTTTTTCCTGTGAATTCCAAAACTTAATGGAATACAGCCACTGAAAGTACTCTACACAGAATGAGTGTTAGGGGCTGCTGTTGCTTTAATTCATGTGTATGTGCAACAGGCTGAAGTCTATGCTGCTGCTACTGCTGCTAATAAACCACGGCCAAGAAGGAAAGAATTTTCAGGCACCAGTTAACTTATCACAATCTGCATGAGGTGGAAATTGTAGAGTGCTACAGGGTAGATAGAGGCACACTACAGGAACTCTGAAACCTCTGTCATGCTCAACTCAGACCTAGGGCAAACCGAGGGGAACCAATACCAGCAGAGATAAATCTATGTGTAGCACTTAGAATTTTATCTACAGGAACCTTTCAGAGACCAACAGGGGACATGCTTCGGGTGTCATAGATATCAGCATCCAAGATCCTCCACCAGTTCCTCAATGGTGACTCCAATATGCATGTGACCACATATATTTTCCATGTACTCCTGAGGACAGGGCCACAAATATGCAAGGATTCTACCTTGTAGTACACTACCCTGATGTACTGTGTGCCATAGATTGTACACAAATAGAAATCAAGGCACCAAATGGGGAACAGGGATGGGTCTTCATAAATAGAAAGGGCTTCCACTCCATTAACTGCCAAGTCATGTGTAATACTAAGGGAATCATCTTGAATGTGTGTGTTGGCAACCCAGGCAGTTACCATGACTCACGTATCTGGCATACCTCCCAACTGTATCAGAGGTTAACTAGGGGAGATATCCCACAGGGTCATTCACTGGGGGATGCAGGTTATGCATTCGAACCATGTCTGATGATGCCCATCAGAAATGCACATGCACCCACTGAAGAATGCCATAATGAGGTACACGCTCAAACCAGAAATATCATATGGTATGTGTTTGGGCAGCTGAAGTTGTGGTTCCAGTGCCTAGATACATGGAGTACAATCCACCTACATGTACTGAAATCTTCACAGTCACTGCAATGTTTCAAAACATCATCCTGACAAAACAGCTTCAATCAGGATCAGCAAGGGGAAAGGGCACACATCCCACCACCTATGGCAAGGTCACCACAGCCTCACGCAAGTGAGGAGTAAGAGGGGGAAACAGCAGCTACTGTTGGTGCAGGTAAATGTAGGCATGCTCAATATGCCCCTGCACTGGCTACGGGGAAAAGCAAAGCACACTCACTCACCAACTAAGGGGCTAAAACCCTCATCCTACGCACATCATACAGTAACATTGATCCCAGGCAATGCTCACAACCTTTACCTACTCATATAATGGCTGTTTACTCCTAGCATCAGACAGATTAAGCCCTGAACTAAAACTGTAGCAACTGCTGGATTTACAAGGTAAGTGTTGAACCTGAAGTGTTAAAACAAAGCTGTGTAATAATACAAATGAATGGCATATCCTTGCATGTTGTTACTTGGTAATGTAAATAAGTAAAAGGTAGGTGATTTGTACAGCAATGACTTCAACATGTGACAGCAGAGACTTAAGAGGATTATATGCTGTCATACCCAAGTACTAGGCCTCAGGTGTCAAAGATTCACACATTCATTCCTATATGGTCACTGAATGTCCTCAGCTTGCCCTCATACTTTTGTACTGGAAAATCATTAAAGACAGAAGTTAGAAAGTAATGAGACACATTTCATTTTCAGATCTCAGAACGGTCCAAAGATTCTTAAAAATACTGATGCAAAAAACTGTTTTGATTCTATTCACTGTCTAACTTTCTAAGAAAAAAGTCTGTCAAAAGTATAATTAGCAAAGCAATGTCACAAACACAGATATACTAAGCACTAAGTCAGCTGTGCACCCTGAACATCAGACACAAAGTTATGTATCCCTGAATCCAAACAATAGAAAACAAGGATATGGCACAGTTATCATCACTTGCATAGGGTGTTTTGTGTGTGTGTGTGTGGGGGGGGGGGGGGGGGGGCGGAGCCTAAGGCTGACACAAAAGGTAACTGAGTGCATGTGACTAATAAAGAGAAACAGGCAGACATTTGGATAAAGTAACAAATGGTCAGTGAGACAGAATGAGCTTTAATTCTCACTGCTGAACCATGTAACTGTTGTATGTGTGTCTGTATGGGCCCTCCTGGGGAAATTGGTGCATGAGTGTCTGCAAGAACACAGCGAAGCTCTGTGCTAGCTCTACGTCTTGGTATGTCAGACAGGTGTGAGCCATGCAAGGTAGAGGTGGCAGTTCATTATTGCCATACCCAACGATGAGAACTAGCTCTGCCAGGAGTTGCACTAGCATGTACATGCCAACAGTTAGATGCACTGTTGCTACCTGAACATGACTGATGTCTAATGGATGAGCTCCCCTCACGTGGACACTCAGGACCATGACTCCATGGCCTGACACATCTAGATGTAGACACCTGAACCAATGACAGAGCAATGGAAGTAGTGCCTCTATGGGAGTGTGATTGGGCATGGCCACATTGGTTAACATCAGATGATGTGGCTGATCTATCCCCATGTAGATGCCTTCCCCCTCCCAGCAGATGTTCCATCACAGACACCGCCCATTCCAACATGTCATTCAACTGATCCATTGAATCGGCAACACAGTGGAGGCAGTCACACATGTCAGCCTGTGCCACATCTACAACCCTATTTAAGACCTATTAGAACATGCCTGCACCTCTATGATGGCCCTAAACATATGTTGAGTGACAAGGGAAGACACATCTGGATCAGGTGGAGGTTGAACAGCAGGAATCCTTCAATCACCCCTAACAACCCTCCTGCATGACACCTCACCCACACTTTGGCTACAGCCAGAGCCAACAGTCACTGAAGCTGCAGTAATCACGCTACCCTGATCAAGTGTCTCACTCAAAACCTGTTCAATATCTGAGGGCTCACTGGAATGGGTTGGCATAGGCCTACAGGTGATGGCTGAATGTGAGCCTTAGTGTCAGATTCAACCTCTGCACCCCGCGGCTGTGCCTCTGTTTGTCCACCATTATAATCAAAGTCTGCTGATACTCTGATGTCAGGTGGTAGGAGTCCCACACTTCTACTGTAAGGATCACATGTGATAATAAGCAACAAACACAGGAAAAAATTAATACCTGTACTACTATAGTCCAATATACGCTAACAAACTAACAGTGGTGTTACTATTACAGACAGTAAAGTAATACACACAACAGTCCTGCCACCACCTCACAAACTAAATATATCTTTTAACTGCTTATCAGTACTGACATAAAAACGTTTGGCTTACCATGTACAGATGATTATAGGCTCCTTATTGTGGATGTTCCTGGAAGAAGTCAAGCAAAAGGAGGACACAATAATCACAATGAACAATAACACAGGGGGTTAAAACTTTTTACCCTTTATATGTCAATTAATGATACTTTTAACAAGAACTTGGATGACACATCCATCCCAAGCCCATGTGTAATCAACCAGAATATGTTATGTGTTGTTAGCTGTATCAGTCTACAACGATCCCCCGAAAAGAAATTTAATGTTACACAGAATGTAAGTATCGCTGTCAATATTTTACTGCACAAGAAGCATTAAACAATTCAGATAGGTAAGCCCACCTAGAAGATCCTCCTGGTATGTACTTATCCTCCCTGAAACAGCAGCATCAACATCAATGACATGCTGTTGTGCACTTTCCACTGAGCTGTCTGGATCCCTGACAGTGGACAGGAACTCTTCATTTGGTGTCAGTGGTGGATTTGTAGCAGCCCCCCCTACTGGTTTTGGTTCATGGGCCACTGCAACTGCTCTCCTCCAGCCCAATGAAATTATGTCAGTGGCCATATGGTACACCTGATTATATGTCATAGGTCTGGCCACCTGCTGTGTTCACATCAGCCACTATCTGCTGCCAAATTAGCATTCTGCAAGATATATCTCCTTGTTCCCTGTAAAGCAGAATGGCACCATATCTCCTAAATGCTTCCACAATGACTTCATTCTCAGGGTCACTGAATGGGTGGGGGGGTTGCAGGGATTGAAATGCCTGGATGCCATAGTCCTAGGTGACATAAAACACAAAAGAAGGATAATAGACATAAGTATCACATAAATAAAAGTTCTGTTTAGATATAACACATAAAATGTAATATTTCACTATTACCCACTGGAGAAACATAAAATAGTCAAGGTATTCAAATATATAAAAAAAGGAATTGTGTGTTTGCAATATATTACAATCACACACAAAGCAAGTTTGGATTCAAAACAGGGATAGCATCAATGGCAAATTTTGTTTCTGCCAACAAAGAAATGTAACTTGGCTCCCCCACCCCAAAACAACAGGCAAATGACACATTTTGCTAACAAACCATCAGTGAAATGTTAAAAGTGCTAGCAAATAAACTGTACCTGAAACATGTGTACACATTTACCATAGAGCATTCCATTTTATGCAATTACCAGTCATGTCTACCTGTGGCCAGCACTCCCCTAGAGGTGCATATGTGCCATCCTAGAAGGCTAACACCCCTATGTCATTGACAATATAGGACATTTACATTTCATGGAAATAACAATAGAAGTGTGTAAAGAAAAAAAAAACAGTTGTAACATTAGCACTTGTGATGACAGTTAATAATGCTGTACGTCTGAGAAGTAAAATACCATGACAAATATGCCTATGCCATCAGTACACTTCTAAGAAATGCATACAGATAAAAGTAGCATTTGCTAATGTATATATATATATATATATATATATATATATATATATATATATATATAAACAGATTTATCTTAGTGACATTTCAGCATATCCAGTGTATAAATGAAAAATGCAAGCATACCTTATTAAGATCAGTAGTCTTCTACTCCAATAAATCCCAAAGCAATATCTTCTTCTGTGTTATCCACATAAACAAGTTTCCTCACCTTCAGGTTCCCTAGCGACATGTTTCCTTCTTTATAGTGTAAATTCAGGGTTGTGTGCATGGTTAAGATGCAAATTGCTGAATCCCAAATACTTATCTCTGTGTATCAGATGTAAACATAGTGCCAGCACTCCGTCAGTATTTGCTGCTAATGGATTGCAACTGTGAATGATTAATGGTATGGAGAAGGAAAACACAACAGCAATTCAGACCCCCTTCCCTCCAGTGGTTGTGTCAGCCAGGTTATACTTACAAAGTGCAGAAGTAATTGTATCAAGGTTTTAAATGTAAGCAGCACACATTTCACAGTTTTTGTTCAGTAACATTCAACCTCCCTTTCATTTATTGCCAACTGTATATTATTGCCATTTAATATCCTCACACATTTAAAGGACAATGGTACAGAATGCCTTATAACTTCATGTCTCAGATTACCGGTCAGATATGACAAGAATGCACTTCATACACAGAGAGATAAGACAGAGCTGCATTAATGCAAGTAATAGTCATAAATGGTTGTGTGATCACTCAGTGCACTACATCTGAAATTAATACATGTTCAAAGAATATGTTGCAGTTGATTCTATGCACAATGATTTCCCTTCTCTGCTGAAAAGCTGTTTGTGTGGTAAAGAGGGATAAGACACCCTTACTGTGTTTTGAAGTTTCATTGGAGTGAACATAAATCTTGCAGTGTTGTTTATTTAATAGATTTCTTTTTAATGTCAGTGTTTGCCCAGTGCATGGCTTAGCACAAACAAGAGAAACAGAGAAACACAATGAATGTTATGTTTAGCTGTGCTTATCTCATGTGCACGATGCTTAGCAGGGCACAAACCTAGACTAGTGCCCACACAGGACGTAGACATAACACCTGTAGAAAGGCTGTAGACAGTGTAAAGGTCAAAAACGATACATTGTTGCAGTTTTTGCTTTCCATCTGTTGCGTGCCGGTTAGCAAGCTTCCCCAAGACCTGTAGCCATGGAACACCTGCAGACAGGAAGCAGACAGTTAACAGTTTCATAATGGATACATTCTATTAATTCTGTTGGGCACCACACAAACATGGTAAGCAGCAATGAGCAGAGGTTAACACACACTTATGAATGAATATGGAATTATGTAATTGCTATTTAACCATTCCTGTGGTGGCAGGTATAAGTGTAGGTCTGTAATACAGATGGCCCTGGGTTCTAATGAAGGAAGTGCAAAGTATTTTTACTGTCATGACAGTCCAGTTTATTGTAATGAACAGGAAAATATAAGAGTGCTGTTTCAACATTCCTGTGGCAACAGGTGTAAGTGTTGAGCTGCCATACACATTGTCCTGGGTTCTAATACTGGACATTCCAGACATTTTACTGTTGTTCCATTTCATATTATATAAAATATCACTTATAAAATGTTATACATAATTCTAAATAGTGGAGCTGGTATAAATTATTTGTATGAGGGATAATACACACGTTCTGTGGTTTGAAGGTTCAGATGTATGACTGAGGGTATACTGTCTACTATGTTTCTATATGTATAATACTGCTATCTGAGACTTGGATGGCCTTCACTCTTAAATAAGACACATACACAAATGAATGTATATACAAGGACTTTGTCAGATCACACACATATATATGGCTAACACTGCAATCTGTCATCTATGTTTATGAATGATTCATGACTATGTCTGAGGAGCCCTTCTTCTGTGGCAAAGACTGAAAATCAATGTTGTGTAAGAATATGTTTTGTCCTTTATGCATAGGTTTAAATCCCACACTGTAAAAATTAATTTTAGCAGTGCATAAAGCCAAATAAGCATATACAGTGCATGTCAGCAAAGTTAAATCACTTAACAGTTACAGCAGCAGACACCCCTCAAACTAATGTGAAGTGTCAGAGTAATCTTCAGATTTTAAAAATTACTTTCCTCTCTGTTTGGTACTGTTGCTCGCCATTTAACATCATGCCAATGTGGTTGGCATCTTTTCTCAGGTTTGCGTACTACTAGAAAATATGATAATAGGAACTGGTGATAAATCATTATTTGCTATTGCTTTGGGATTAGATATGTCTGGTGTTACGGGGGAAGGTGCCAAATTTAAGGAGCAGAGGTGGGGTGTTTAGGAATGCAGAATATTTATTGGACTCCTTATAAAGCATCACAGCCAAAGGCTTCTGCAAGAGGGCTATTCTGGCTCCCAGTACAAGTCTGAGACCTGGAATAGTCTGGCAAAGGCTGTATCCAGGGTGACTGGCATCCCACGCAGTGAAGAATAGCATAGGCACCACTACAACCACGTAAAAAGGCACAAGAGGGATATTCTCATCCAGTGGTTGGATGAGTTTCTAAACAGCGATATCCCACAGTTGTGTAAGTATACTAATAAAGAGAATTTATATTACATAGAAAGCTAAATATAGGCAAGAATGGTACGCATAATGCTCTTCTGTTCTTTTCTTTTCTGAAATAGTGCCGAATAGGCAGTCTCATGCTGATCATCTGGAGAGACTGAGGGAAGCAAGTGGTATGTATGCAGCACAAGAGAAGTGTTATTGCAGCACTAAAAGTTAAGGAAAATTATTTTTGTTTTCTGTACAGTAGTAGCAATGTAAGCATGCATATCCTAACTCTAACAGCAAGTATGCATGCATAAGTCTGTAGTACAAACCAACTTTAGGAGTCAGGTGTAAGAAAGTAGTCAGAGGTTGTGGGTTCAAATACTACAAGTAACAACTATTCAGTACTGCAGTTATTTAACAATATTACATCGATTTAAATCTATACAAATGGCATAAACGCCCTGCTGGTAACTGTAATCTGCATAATTGGACCAAGCATATGTGCAATATATGGACATTGCAAGGATTGCTTTGAGCAATCTGTAATTATAGATTGTATTTCTTAGGAGGTATGCTTAAATGGCACTAATTTTATCTATTTTTTTCTCTCACCTCAGCCCTTATCTCTTTTTTAAATTTCTGCTATGTGTTATCAAAATGTCTCCATGTCATCCATCTGTAATAAATAACTAACTGCTTCACAGCACATCATGGTAGGCCAACCCCAGTGGGTCAGCCTGCCCCTGCTCCATCAGCTCCAGCACCAGTGCCCAGCACATCCAGGACACAATCTGGCAGTACTGCCTCTATATTCCCTACATTACCTGTGCCCTCAGGTAGCACTACCCCAGCAGCTGGTGCTGTGGTACCCTCTGGGAGTACTGGTAGAGCTGGGGATTTTATCACCCACCAAGAGATGCTAGGGTTGGTGTGTAGAGTCGTGCACTGCATCATTGCTGTATGCCTATGGTGGATGGAGAGGCTGCTCTCCTTCATGGTCTGTAGGAGGAGAAGACATCAAGCACACCTGTGACCTGCAGAGTGAGGGGAGAGTGATGACAGTCCTATGGGTGAAGACTAGATTCTCACTGTCCCCATGTTTGACAGGCATGAGCTTGCATTGTCCACTCCCTCATCCCAATCACAGTGTCCCCCAAACTTTTGTGTCACTCACCATTCCTGTGTCTTGTCTTGTTTGTCATGTTTGTTTGCATTTGCTTTCTCCCTACCCAACTTTCCTGAAATACCAGCGTCCCTTACACAGTATTCCTCTCTTACTGAACTAAAAAAATGGGCAGCTGTCTCATAAAAAAAAATATATTGTCCTATACATAGCTCACCATTTTACACATATGTTTTCTTGACTACTTCATTTGGTCCATTTGGCTATACATATTGATTGTGTTATTGTCACCTCTCTTTGTGGAGGTGACAGTCCAAATTCAGCTATTATCCTGTACATATTTTCATTTTGCACTGTTGAAGAATGGATAGCTATGGTTCTTTCCTGTCTCCCTCCTACACATTCCTATATTGCTTTCCCTTCCTTCTTCCCCCTGCTTGCACCCCATTTTACTACTTTCCTATCTACCGCACTTTGATAACTATAATCCGGTTGAAAAATAAAATCACACACAACACACATAAGTTCCAAGAAAAATGGAGCCCTTCACTGTTTGGCCTCTGTGTTTGCACAGAGTTTGGCATCATGTACCAATGCCAAGCACTGGTGAACTCTTTCTTGGTGTGGTTACCTCCATGCAATGCTGCTTAAACACGCTGCGATAAATCAACACACAGTAATACACAGTGAAGGTAGTGCAAAGTATAATTTCATTGCATTATCATTACTTATTTACAGACATTACATACACCTGGATTCAAACCCTATATCATCTGGGCTCAAAAAGAAATGTGTCAATACATTTACACCTGCTTCCACACAGTCAGCTAAGCAGCAGGTGTGTTTCATACACCCAGCACTATCTCTCATAATTTTAGCAATGAGCCTCGCATTTCTGCATCACTTAATTATGCACAAACAAGAAAAGTGTTAGGAAATGCATTTTTTGCATGTGCAAACACTTTGCCATCCACTGCGCAAACCACCTGTTTGGCAGTATATTATGCAAAGTGGACAATAGCATGTATTATTTTTATTTACTGTCCATTTAGTGTTCATGACATGATGCTAAATGTGGAAACTGAAAAAAATGAAGGCCCTATCTAAGAAAATGTCACATATTTACAATGCAGCCATTTGTTACCTTCCCCATGCACTGCAACCCTGGTCTCTCAGTACTTGCTCACAAATATATCGACTATAATACGTAAATTAATAACAAATGTTGTGTTTTATAGTGGATATATAAAGTTTACACACCCCTGTTAAAATACCAGGTTTTTGTGATATAAAAAATGAGACCACAATAAATCATTTCATAATTTTTCCCACCTTTAATATGACCTATAAACTGTACAATTCAATTGAAAAACAAACAAATCTGTTAAGGGGACAATATAAAAAATAAAACATTTACAATAAGCTGGTTACATAAGTGCGCACACCCTTAAACTAATACTTTGTTGAAGCACCTTTTAATTTAATTACAGCATTCAGCCTTCATGGGTAGGAGTCTATCAGCATGACACATCTTGACTTGGCAATATTTGCCCACTCTTCCTTGCAAAAGCACTCCAAATCTGTCAGATTACGAGGGCATCTTATGTGCACAGCCCTCTTCAGACCACCCCACAGATTTTCTATTGGATTTAAGTCTGGGCTCTGGCTCGGCCTTTCCAAAACTAGTCATTGTCGTGTTGAAAGGTGAAATTCCTCTTCATCTTCAGCTTTCTACCAGATGCCTGAAGATTTTGGGCCAAAAGTGACTGGTATTTGGAACTGTTCATAATTCCCTCCACCTTGACTAAAGCCTCAGTTCCAGCTGAAGAAAAGCAACCCCAAACCATGATACTGCCTCCACCATGCTTCACCGTGGGGATAGTGCCTTTTAGTGATGCAAAGTGTTATTTTTGCAGCAAATGTACCTTTTGAAATTGTGGCCAAAAAGTTCAACCTTGGTCTCATCAGACCATAACACATTTTCCCGCATGCTTTTGGAAGACTCAATGTATTGTTTTGCAAATTTTAGCTGGGCCTGGATGTTTTTCTGTGTAAGAAAAGGCTTCCATCTTGCAATCCTACCCCACAGCCCAGATATATGGAGAATATGGGAGATTTTTCATACATTCATAGGTTCCTAGGTAGGTACTAGGCTATCTGCCCGAAGGCATTTATAAGCCTAGCCAGAATGTGTTGGCTTTCACCACCCCCTTAGATTAGTTCTCTTTGCCTCTGTCCAGCAGAGCCACTGAAGTGATCCCCAGGGTAAACTTTCTGTTTTCTATCAACTCGTCAAGGTTACTCTTGAAGAGTGTTAGCGAGGAGCTCTGTCTAATGTAGATTGGAATCTTGTTCCAAAGCATGGGAAGTCTCTGTGACAGGAATCTATCCCTCCAGCACGTCCTATTTATTGTTGTGGTGAGGTTTAGATCTCTAGAGTGTGTGGCTCAAGGGGATAAGCTTTTCTTTAGGTGGAGCATGTCAATCAGTTCTGGGTTGGACATGGCCTTGTTTGTCAGGCAGAGATCACCTCTGAGTAGGCGGTATGCAACCGGGTACAGCTGGAGTTTCTTCAGTCGAGCTGCATAGGGCATCTGTTTGAGGCCAGTGATCCTCTTGGTGAGGTACTTCTGTGGACTTTCCAGCTGTTGCAGGTGTCTTGTAAGATGCATCCCAAATGGGGCGTTGTACTCTATGATGGGTCTGATGAGCGATGAGTAGAGGGGCACAATGACCTCTTTTGATCTGCATGCGAACCCTTTTGTGATAAGGTGTGCCATGTAGAATGATTTTTTAACCAATATGGCAATGTGATTATCAAAGGAGAGTTTTTATCTACTTGGGTCCCCAGATCCCTTATTACATCTTCCATATTTAGGGGACTACCACCTATGTGGTAGTTTGTGGCTGCTTTGTTTTTTGAAAGGGGATGACTATGCACTTTTTGGCATTTAGCTTGAGGCCATGATTTTGACACCAGGTGTCCATCTCAGTGAGACTCTTTTGGAGCATGTCTGTGTCAGCCAGATAGTCAATTATAGCCCCTAGTTTGCAGTCGTCTGTGAGCTTGGTCAGCCATAGTCCTCCTGTGCTTGCCTGTACCTCTGAGACGTATATGCCAAACAGGAGGGGTCCTAGGACTGAGCCCTGGGGAATGCCACTTGTAACCGATTTAGAGTCAGGCCTAGCTCCTGCAACTCTTACCATGTGGGTTCTGTCCGTGAGCCAGTTGGCAGCCCATCTTGTGACGTAGGGGTTTATGTTCAGGCTGGTGAGCTTGTCTGTAATACCAGAATGGGGAATGGTGTCAAAGACCTTTGCGAGATCTAGATAGGCTGTGTGTACCACCCTTCCATCATTTATACCCTTGGTAACTGTCTCAAAGAAGTCCACCAGGTTTAGGAGGCATGATCTGCCCTTAACAAAGCCGAACTGGGTAGGGTTCAGTTTTTGGAGGTTCCCAATGTCTCTGTTAATGAGTTCTATGATGATGTGCTCCATAGCCTTGCAGATCAAGCTAGTCAGGCTATTAGGGCGATAGTTCCCGGGGTCTGTTGTGGCTCCACCTTTGTGGAGCAGAATAACCGTTGCTGTGCGCCACTCTATGGGTATGTAACCTGTGGAGAAGCTGAGTTTGAACAGTGTGTTTAGGTGAGGGGTTAATATGAGACAACAGTGACATGTAGTACACAACCAGTACTTGCCAGAAATTCATGCAGCTCCTTCAGTGTTGCTGTAGGTCTCTTGGCAGCCTCCCTGACCAATTTTGTCTCGTATTTCATTAATTTTGGAGGGACGTACAGGTATTTGCAATGTCACTGCTGTCTCATATTTTCTCCACTTTTTTATGACTGTCTTCACTGTGTTCCATGATATATCCAATGCTGTGGAAATTTTTTTGTACCGTTCTCCTGACTGATACTTTTCACCAATGAGATCCCTTTGATGCTTTGTAAGCTCTCTGTGAACCGTGGCTTTTGCTGTAGCAGACAACTGAGTAAAGTCAGGAAAATCCTACTACGACAGCTGAACATTTTTTGGGGTTAATCAGAGTCCCTTTAATTGATGGCAGGTGTGTAATCAAGAAGACTGAATGCTGTAATTAAATCAAAAGGTGCTTCAACAAATTATTAGTTTAAGGGTATGCACACTTATGCAACCAGTTTATTGTACATATTTTTATTTTTTATATTTGTCCCCCTAACAGATTTGTTTGTTTTTCAATTGAATTGTACAGGTTATAGGTCATATTAAAGGTAGGAAAAGTTTTGAAATTATTTATTCTGGTCTCATTTTTTATATCAAAACCTGGCATTTTAACAGGGTTGTGTAAATTTTTATATCCACTGTATACCACATACATCATTAAAATGACAATACACATTCAGATTTTCCATTACTTGTAGTAATATGGACATCTGTTTACATATACATTATAAAGCTGTCTCTTAAATTATACCTGCACATTGGAATACAACCACCAAATACTACGCATTGCACACTCATCAATCTGGTAACATGCAGAACTTGAAATATCATGACAGCTGAACATGCCTACACATCCATTTCATGCAGGCCTCCCAACATCTTCTCTCCAGCATCCAGTGCTGATGTCATCCACTATAAGTTATCCTGCAGCCATGTAAAAGTCAGACTTGTGTTGTGGCATTTACATAAAATGATAAGTTCTGTAGCCTGTGTGCTTAGATAAGCAGGAGTCAGCTCACTGCAGTCAGCTGAGGTGTGTGTGTGTGTGTGTGTGTGTGTGTGTGTGTGTGTGTGTGTGTGTGTGTGTGTGTGTGTGTGTGTGTGTGTGTGTGCATCTATCTAGTCAGAGCAGCATGTGTGCCTTTGACAGTTACCACTCCAATCCCATGGATTGCCAGTATTTTGACACTTGCACGTGCCTACACATTCATTTCATACAGGCCCTCCAACATCTTTTCTCCAATATCCAGTGCTGATGTCATCAACTATAAGTTGTCCTGCTGCCTTGTAAAATCAAATGTGTGCCTTGATGTTTGCATAAAGTACTGAGTTCTGTAGTCTGTGTATCTTTGATATGTAGAGGTTATGTTCTCATGGTAGTCAGGTGTGTGTGTGTGTGTGTGTGTGTGTGTGTGTGTGTGTGTGTGTGTGTGTGTGTGTGTGTGTGTGTGTGTGTGTGTGTGTGTGTGTGTGTGTGTGTGTGTGTGTGTGTGTGTGTGTGCGCACTTGATTGACATTAGAGAGAACATTTTACATCAGTCTGTGGGACACTGCTATTACCATCTTCCTCTCACCAGACTCTGCTGATGTCATCAGCTAGAGCTGATTTGCGGATGTGCAGTATTCCCATCAGGGAAGGGTCAAGGACTGGCCTGTAGGCCTGGCACAAGTCACCTCATCCTATACAATACAGATTACAGTGACAGGGCTTTCAGTCTATCCACATACATCATAGCATGGTTTGTAGACCCTGTATTTTCTTGGTGAGAAACCCCTGTGGTGTCTCTAGCTGCTGCAGGTGTCTGGTGAAGTACATGCAAAAGGAAGTATTGTACTCTATTAGTGTTCTGAAGAGGTTCAAGTACAGTGTTGTTATACCATCCTCAGATCTGGATACAATGACTTGACATATGAGCTGCACAATGTAGCCTTTTCATACCACTGTGGACACTTGGTGGTCGAAGTTCAGATTGGTATCTGTGTGTGTTCCCAGGTCTTGCGCCACTATATTTCAGCATGGGGGAGTGTTGTCAGTGCTGTAATTAATGGGGAATTCCACTTTGCAGAAGGCCAAAATAACTGACACATTTTGCATTTATTTGTAGACCATGTGGATTTGCCAACAATCATTTGTCTGGGTTAGCCCCTCCTGTAGTTACTCCCTTGTATGTAACACAACTACTCAGTATGTGCAAGACATCCACATCAAAGACCATAATACCTCCATACGTTATAACCTTCATCACACCAATAACTGAGTACAATGCACCCTTCTTCATGTACCTCTGAAGTGTATCACCTTTGCCACAGTGAGTTGTCACACATCTTATTGGCTATACCTTGGTATTTTTTTGTTGCATAAATATTACTGTCTGATGGTGCAGAACCCCCAGCAAGGTGTTATATCAGATGCATGTGTGATGCCTGTTCTGTTAATGCACACAGTACATACATAGCTGTTTGATAAGACTGATGGCATGGGTTACATTCATGATAGTATGGATTGTGCCATATATATCTGCTGTACACACCAGTCAACTAGCCCTTATTGAACATAATGTGGCATACAGATATAGCAGTGTCCATCCTAACACTTCCAGCAGATGTTACAGTGGCAGGACAGTGTGCTTGATTACCCTCATAGATTGCTGTAATGTCACAATAGTTGTACAAGTGTGTTCATGCAGTACCATCTATGATCACTCAGAATCATTGTGTCAGAGACATGGGATTATTGGTGGTATTATTCTGATATTGTCCATGATTGTGCATGCTTCTTTTACTATTGTCCATGAGCCTGTAACTGCTGACATTACAGTCATATTCAGCCAAATCAGTTTGCACAGCTTCACAATATGCACCCTACCCCAATTGTATATAACATCCATGATAGATGCCCTCTCCATTCTTCATGTCAGGATGCTTATATCAAAAAGACATCCTCTCCATTATTATATCACCTTGTCGGACAGTCACATAATATACATTCTCACTGTGCAGTCTGTACTATACCATGTTGATATGTGATTACTTTTCCTGCTGCAACTGTCTTCCATTTACATGCCTTCATCTGCTATATATTATGATGTTTCACCTGTCCTCTTTGCCTGTGTTCATTCCTACAGTTCATCTGTGTGTCCCTATTCAATAAAAACACTCCCCCTGACTGTTTATTTTACATGGCAGTCCATATACCCTTACAGATCATTTACACAACTTTTGTACAGAATGCCTGGAATAAAATTCCACAGTACTCTGCACTGTATCCTGTACTCTGTTTGGACCATACACATTGCTCACCATGCAAACATGTAAACTCCATGTAGGCTTCTCAGAAACCTACATGGAGTTTTTTGCATCCCACTGAGTATCTTTTTCATGCAAATTTCTTCTATTTTTCTTTTTTTTCTCCATTTTATTTGTCTGCTATGTCAGGGATCTTGTCTGACACACTTATCTTGTCAACATGACCCTGGTGACTTTTTTACTTCCTTAAAACTGCGGTGGTGGTGCTGCGGTAGCGTTGTTGCCTCATAGTAAGACGTTGTCCCGTTTGATTCTCAGCTAGAGCGTCTTCTGTGTGGAAGCATACGTGAATGGGGCATGCCTTCATTGAAGGTTGTGCGTCAGGGCTGGTAACCCAGTATGTAAAAATCCACTACCAATCATTAGCGGACCGGTGTTCTGCTGTGGCGACCCCTAACCGGGAAAAGCCGAAAGACACAAACAAACTTCTTGATATTAGTATTATTATTCCAAATTCATCTTTTTACTGCAAAGCAGAATGAGTCAGGAAGGAGTCAGGAAGGTGTGCGATCTGGATGATTTCAGCCTGGACACATCATTAGACTCAGCCTTTCAAGGGGACTAGTTTCTGTCTTTAGTAGTTTTCATCCATGCAGTTTGTAGCATCATTAATTTATCTGTGGAATGTGGGAGGAAACCAGATCACCCAGTAAAACCACATAGTCACTGGGATGATACACAAACTCCAAACAAAAGGCATTCTAGTTCATGACTGATCCAGAGAAACAAGCATTATGACAGTGTAGCACTAACTTCTCTTTTCCATTGTATTTCCAAGTGCTGTCATTCACCTATAAGAAGATTAATTACCATACTATACTGGCCATTATTGTGCAGTAATTTTAAGTTTTGATTTGAGAAAATTAAACTAATTTACCCTTGCTAGATCAGTTCTCCTTTTCTAGTGCTATTTCCATACTTGCGTTTTACTTCAGAGAATATGCTGGATTCATAATGATCTACAGAAATCTACCGAGTGACAACTGAATGAAAGGAGCTTGACCAAAACCAGAACTTGCTAAATGCAGATAACAAATACAGACTTACCTCACAGTATATAACACTGCAACTTCACGATCAATAATACAGTGCAATTCTGGGACTGCTTCATCCGCATGCACACCTGTATTATTCCAGATTGCAAGTAATGGGAGACAGATGAAATAGATTCATAACTTACACTTGCTGAGTGCAGGACCCTTCTGAAAATAATACCACTCTTTTGCAGGATATTTAGATTTGCTCAGTACAGAAAGCAAAACTGCATTGCAGTTTACACGATACACATACAATACCATTAAACGCCACTGTTTAGCAGTGCAGAAAATACAATGCATGAGAATATTACAAGAAATATGTATGTTTTCCTAATTCAGCCCAGAATCTCAGATGTATATATGGCAAATAAATGGATTTAACCCTCTTTCCTGTGCTTGATTAGAAAATTATAATTGCATGCCACTAAATTACAAATGTACCCACTAAAGTCTTTATAAATTTCAGACCTTGAAAGTAAAATTCAGTCTCTGTTGTTTTAAAATGCCTTCTTCAAGCAAGTTCTTGAACTCTCAATCCTGACATAAACTTCAGTTCCTGATGTTTTGTATTTTACTCTTCAAATCTCTACTTCGGAATTTTGGATCCTCAAAAAAAAAAGGCTATATTATAGACAGATATCTGTGTAACTAAATAGGAGTGTAACATAACAAACTGGTAGTGAAAACAGCATCTGCAGCTGAAAAGGAGTGTGGCATAACAAAATATCTGTGGAAATTCTCCTGTTGAGATAAACAGGATGTAATGTAAAATGATGGCAGTGAGAATAGCCTGTGCAGGCCAACAGGAACATAACATAGAAGGATGCCAACCAAAGCAGCCAAACAGGAGCATTATGTACCAAGGTGCCAGAATACCAGCCAAAGGAGCCAAGCAGTAGCATTGTGCACTAAGGTGCCAGAAAAGTCTGTTTGCTCTGCTAGCTGACAGTGTAATAGGTGTAACACAAAATCAGACAGACCATTTAAGGAGAAACTAGATCTCCCTCCATACTGTCTGTCTCAAAAAACATGAACACAATATGTTTAATACAGTTATTTTGATTACAAGATGTAAATGCAATTAGCATGTTCAGGTGGACAGGAGTGCTGTTACACATGAGTATGAGACAACAAGATGCCAGTAGAAACAACTTCTTCAAACAAACTGCAGCGTAATGTAATATGATCTGGCAGGATTATCCCATGCAGTTTAATTATTTATTTTATTTTATTTTATTTTATTTTATTTTACATTTGTTGACCGGGCTAGTCTAGCTGGATACATGTCCATTTTCAGTAGAGGCCCGGGGAGAAAAGCTCCATGTTGAGTACAACAAGCCATTAACGAATGATATACAAAATAACAATATACAATAAAAAAACACCAAATTAAGTACAATCATGAAAAAGTATACAGAAGAATATAGCAAAATGATTTTTTTTTTTCTCAAAAGTGTAAGGCATGACCAGAGCAATAAACATTGATGAACTATTGAGATCTATGTGAAGACTTCAGTAAAAAGTTACGTCCAGAGCAGAGTTAGAAGCGAAGACTAGATAAAGCAGGAGGTTGTAGGTGAGAGAAAGCAGCAGTTAGTAAGGGATAGAACAGGAACATAACCAGTGAGTCATGAGATGAAGCTTAAGCTTCTTTTTGAAAAGAATATGAGAGCAGAGAGTTGTAAGTTCAGAGGGTAGAGCATTCCAAAGCTTACCAATGGAATTGCAGAAGAGGGAGTCTCCTGCCAAATTGTTGGATCTGCAGGTGTTGATCAGAAGTTTATTAGAAGAGCGTAGGTTTTTCAGATTTTGGTAGAGGGTAAGGAGGCTTGCAAGAATAGGAGTATTGGAGGATTGGTGTAGGGTTTTGTGGGCAATTGTAAGCTGAGAGAAGTAGAGATGGTGTAGAAACTCTAACCAATCAAGTTGTTTAAGATTTAGACAGTGATGAGTTCGAAAAGGAGAGGCAGCAGCAAATCTGGCAATAGGATACAGTCAACTTGTTAATGTTGGCTTTAGAAAGGTTTGTATAAATAGGTGAGGCATAGAGCAACATAGAGATGAGATGTGTTCTGGCTATAGCAGTCCTGGCTGTTGGAGTAAGAAAGGGTTTGATTCTATAGAGGGATCCAAGTTTCTTGTTGATCGTTTTTATTGTACTGTTAATATGTGTCAAAATTGAGGTTGTTGTCTATAATTTTTTCCTAGGAGTTTGGTAGAGAGGTCTGGAGAGATAACCGTACCATCGTTAGATGTAAGTGTAAAATGGATGGGGGTGGACTTACGGGTTGGGGAGAAGAGTAGAAGTTTAGTTTTCTTTGGATTTAGAAGGGGGCAACATTTTGTAAACCATTGTTCAACAGTATTAAATGCATTCTGGATGATGTTCTGCAGGTCTATTTGAGAAGTAGCTGAGCAGATAATAGTGGAGTCATCTGCATACTGAGTGCAGGTAGAATGTGGAATTGCTGACTGAAGATCATTAATATAGATGGAAAATAGGAGAGGGCCTAATATGGAGCCCTGAAGGACACCCAGGGAGATTGGCAAGAGATTGGAAAGATTATTGTGCCAAAGTACTGCTTGTTTTCTGTTATTGAGGTAAGATTTGAACCAGTTGATGGCTAATGGGTCTAGCGAAAGTGATTTCATAATATGCAAGAGCAGCTTATGATGAACCATGTCAAAGGCTTTGGATAAATCAACGAAAATTGCAGAGGAAAGAAGGCTGTTGTTACGTTTATTGTTAATACAATCTGTAAATGATAGCAGGGCAGTAGTGATACTGTGGTAGGGTCTAAAACCGTGTTGACAGTTTGCCAATAGTTTATTTTGGAGAAGGTGGTTTAGAAGTTGCTTCTGGATACATTTTTCCATAATTTTTGCCAGAGGAGATAGTAAGGCTATTGGATGAAAGTTAGAGTATTCACTAGAGTTCCCACCTTTGTGTAGCGGAATAATGTAAGAAATTTTCCAGATGGATGGGATGTATCCTTCACTGATGGTTCTATTAATAAGAATGGATATGGGGTAGGCAATGGATCTGGCACCAATTTGAAGGTATTCTGCTGGGAGTTGGTCAGCAGAAGGGGTGGAAGGTTTCAGTTTTAGCAGAAGAGAGCATATAGTAGAAGTAGGCACTGGTTGAAATTGAAAGGATGGAGGAAAATTTAAAGGTGAGTTAGGCAGATTTGATGTGTCTGGTGAAAGATGGCTAGCAAGAGATTGGATGGTGTTGGTAAAGAATGAATTAAAGGAGTTGGCAGTTTGAATGGGATTATCTGGGTTAGAGCCTAGAGGGTTAGGGGTGGTAGATTGACCTGGGTGCAGAAGTTTGTTAATGCTGTTCCAAAACATTTGAGGCTTATTAAGATGGGTTTGCTGTATTTAGTTCATAGTTCATAGGTTAGTACTAAGCTAACTGCCCTTGCAAGCCATTTTAAGCCTAGCCAGTTATCCCCTGTGAGATTCAAACACTGTACCTTCTGTTTGTAAGGCAAACACCTTAACCATTAGGCCACCCTCCCAACCCCTGGAGGTAGTAGTTCTTTTTATCTAGCACTATGGCTGTTTTTGTATTATTTCTTAGTTGTTTAAAAATTAAATGATCTAATGGGTTTTTAGTAGCACGCCATTTAGCCCAGGCTTTGTTTCTCAGATGGATTTTATGCCTAGTAGTATTTGAGAGCCAGGGTGCTGGTTTAGCTTTGCATGTAATAGAGCCTAATGGGGCATGGTGGTTCAGGATGGATAAGAAAGTGGTATTAAAATAGGCTACTGCTTCATCAAGTGGAAGATGTTTTAGTGGAGACCAATTACATTGTTTAAGTTCTGTCAGGAATAGATCATGGTTAAATTGTTTTTTACAGCGAACAGTCCTGGGAATGTTGGAATGAGTGAGGTTAGTTTTAGATCTGATAAAGTAGGTTAGGGAGTGGTCACTTAGATCATCTGGGAGGATCCCTACATTGTAGGTTTGAAGAGGGTTATTAGTAAGTATCCAGTCCAAGGTAGTTTCTTTGTTGGTGGGTTTGTGAGTTCTAGTAGAGGAGTTAATAGTTTGAGTAAAGCCATATAAGTTAATATGGGTGGAAGGGTTACTACTGTTACAGGACTGCCAGTCAATATTAAAGTCTCCTAAGATTATTGTTTCATGTGGGAGGTTAATAGAACACCAATTTAGGATATTTACAAGGGTATTAATATTATTTCCTTGTGGTAGGTATAAACAGATGACATTAATAGCTTTATTAGGGTGGACCTGGAGTTTAGTGATAAGTAATTCAGCTGAGTTGTCTAAAGGTGGGGTAAGATCTATGGTGCTGATTTGTAGTTTGGTTTTATAGAGGATTGCGACCCCTCCTCCCTTTTTGGCAGTACGGTCTCTTCTGATGATATTATAACCAGGAGGGGTAAGTTCATTATCTTTGACTGTGGGTTTTAGCCAAGTTTCAGATAGGCATATGATATCAAAATGGTGGACATCTAGGAGGGCATGGAGGTGTGGGATTTTATTATTAACGCAGTGTATATTAAGATGTGCTATAAGGAGAGAGTTTTCAGTTTTGGAGGGAGTTATGGAGGTACTGGCAATTATAGTACATTTATCAGTGGAAGAGGTATGGTTAGGACCAGGGTTTGGATGAATGTCTCCATCTAGTAGGGAGTGAAGGTATGTGATATGTTTGTGGTAAAGTAACTTGTAAGAGTAGTAGGGTAGGTTTTTATTATTGGGATTGTTATATTTAATTGGTGCTAGTCTGTGATATTTGGGAAGTGTATAGTTGGGTGTGGATGTAATGTTTACAGAAATTGCAGTAAAGGCTAGAGGTAGTGTAGAAGTATGTTTAGAGGGGAAGAGGGTGAAGGAGTAGAATGGTTGTTCATAAGAGGTTAAAAGATAGGTAGTAAAAAGAGAAGGAAATAGTGTGAGGAAGAGAAGTAGTTGAATATAGAGTTGGAAGTGGGATGTTGGCATTGTGGAGTTAATGTAAAAGGATAGAGTGAGTGGTGTGGGAGGTAATTTGGTGTGGTGATGTCTGTGGAGATGGATGTGAATGAGAGAGTTAATTAGAGGTGGGTGTGACTAATTATATAGTGATGTGTAAGGTGTGTTGTGATAATGATGTAAGCACTGGTATTGGTGCAGTGATAGAGGGGGTGTGGTCTTGGTGGAATAAGTGTAGGAGTAGTGGGGGTGGGTGGGAATAGGGGGCAGGGTAGGGGAGCGGAGTGAGCCCGCAGAGTGAACGAAGCAGGATGAGACAAGGAGTCCTGTGTCAAGAGAGACAATCAATAAGATAGAGAGGTAAAAGGTGAGTATCAGGCAGAAAGAGTAGCAGGAAGGTGAGAGGCTTAGCAGTGGGAGATTTTAGATGCTTTGAGGAGAGAGTAGAGATAAGAGACACTTAAGGGCACAGTAAGATGGGAAGAGATAGAGTAGAGCTAGGGCCAGAAAATTAGAAAGGATAGCTCGGTACGCAAAGAGCTTTAAAATGAACAGAGG
The DNA here is from genome assembly GCF_019279795.1 of Protopterus annectens. Lineage (NCBI taxonomy): Eukaryota > Metazoa > Chordata > Ceratodontiformes > Protopteridae > Protopterus > Protopterus annectens. Next base: position 1,173,404,667 of record NC_056729.1, on the reverse strand, counting down.
GTGTAGCTAGTAAGTTATAAAAGAACAGTTTAGAGATTTATGAAATACGGCAAGTGAAAAGGCGCCACCTAGTGGGCAGTAACCGTAATTCCAGTATAAGCAGCACCTGGGATAATTCCAGGCTAAGGGAGATGAGGAGTTGAAGGAGAGGGTACAATGTAGATATGAGAAAGATATGAGGGGGTGTAAGATAGGCTGGAGTTGGGGAAAAATGGGATGCTATAGGGGGGGGAATGGCTGCTGCCTCACCTGACTCAGGAAACCTGCCTAACCTGGCAGCGTAATATTATATTAATAAAGAATACAGTCTTTCAATTGACTGTAACAACATACTTTCTCTTTTAGTGTTCTGGGAAGTCTCACAGGGAGCTGAAAGGTAGACTTCTTTATACTGATAGTATTTCCAGATTCCGGCAGTCAGGCTTAGGGATAAACAAGAACCCAGAGTTTCTGTTTTAGTGTTCCTGGGAAGTCTCACAGGGAGCTGAAAGGTAGACTTCTTTATACTGATAGTATTTCCAGGTTCTGGCAGTCAGGCTTAGGGATAAACAGGAACCCAGAGTGCAGGAGGAAGTGCCTGAGCAGGTATGGACAGCAACCAGGTCTAGGGTGAAAGTGAAAAAGACAATAATAATCTATTAAATTGTATTTCAATGTCTTGGTGATGAACAGTATAGCAGAAATATTTATTTGTTTGATTATTTTCATACTATTTTTTTTTTGTTTATTTAGTAATAACTGAGTAAGTGAGATGGTCCAAGGACCATTTCAGTCATGGCCTGGGTAAACATACAAAAGCAGCAAAAAGAGTTGACACAATTATAAACAGAGCTTTGCTTTTGATATCAAAGCACAGACAAAACTTGTATCTTCCGCATGTAGTAGAAGCAGAGCAAGCCAATGTTTAGTTTTTACATTGTCTATAAATATATGAGTAAACCAATACCGTTTTATATTATATACAAATAGTTTAGCTTCTATGAAATTGTTTAGTACAAAAAATATACAAATATCAAGAAATGTAGCAGTTAATCTATTAAATTGTAGTGAGTAGCCATGTTCACTAAAGCAAATGCATTTATAGGCTTTAGTTAGCTGTTTTTAAGAAGAGCTCTGAACTTTGATAGATTATTTCACTTTTGGATTGTTGATAGCTATTGCATTCATATTTGCTGGGGGTCTGCCTATTGAAACATCAACACACGAAATGCTGAGTGCTGACAAGCCGAAAAATAAAACTCCAAAAACACAGCAGAAGAGTAAATCTTAAAAAGCGCTCTTCTCATTAAAACTTTTTTTTCAGGGGCAAGCCCCCCCCACACACTCCCACCATCCCCTAAACCTATATATACCATCACCAAGATCACCATATATAACAAATAACGGTATTCCCACACAGTCATGATGACATCAGCAAAGAGCGGGCTACAAGTGGCCCCCATGGCTATGCCCTTCATTTGTTTGAAGTAGTAACTCTTGAAATAAATAAAATTGTTAGTTAGGACCATTTCCATGAGATGACTGAAGGTATTCATTTTGTCATGGCCAATAGGTAAATAAGCAGTAAAAAATTCCGTGAACCAGTCTAACCCAGTTTGATGCGGAATGCACGTAAATAGATCCTGGACATCAGTAGTGATAAACATGCCATCCGTAAATGCTCCAAGTTGGTTTACTCTGTTTAAAAAGTCCAAAGAATTATTCTGTTATTCTTTTAAGGAATTGCTGCAGCTGCAACATTGTAGCAGAATTCATCACATGATCTTCTAGCATTTAAGTTGGTCATATGATCATTGTATTTTGAATCTGAAGAAGACCAGCATTACTGGATGAAAGCACTTATTTTTACTTGTTTATTTTTATCAGTCAATAAATTGTTCAATCCTTCTTCACCTTTGTTCTTCTCTGGATCCCCGGCTCCTGGTTCTTCTTAGTTTTTGTTCCAGTTCATTTTGTTGGTGAGTTTGTGTGGATATGGCTGCCTTTAGGCCCTTCGATGATTTTCCTGAGATAATAAATTTGAGGCACTACAGGATTCCTTACATAATTTAATGATACTTGTTCAACAGTTTACGCAGCACCCATACAGAAGGACATGACTCTCGATGTGCAATCCAACGGACCCATTCCACCTGGCCAGGAACAAATTTGTTAAAGGTATGTTGCCTTTCCTAGTCGGTCTACACATCTGCATATCACTAGTTTGGATACTTGATTAAATTGCAAGGTCCCTTCTTGCTACAACAATGACACTTCAGTGGTGACATCTGCTGAACTTTCTCTGAACAGTTTTCAGGACCTGATTGTCAGATATCATAAATTACAGCAAGAAAATCTGTATTTTAGAGAACTTATTAAATTAAAGCAGGTGCCTAAGGGCCTCAGGTGTTGGAAATACCCTATGGGCTTGGTCCAGCACTCAGTTTTGCACCACAAATTACTGGTTATGTTTGACTGGCACAGATGTAAGCTCATGGAGCTCCTGATAAACACAATGCAATAGAGATGGACCATTTGTATCACGAAAAGAAAGAAATTGACAATGCTATTGCTCAGGATGTTTCCTTTTCTAACTACAAGATCTGATATGATAGCATTTTTGTTGACATAGATAAAATGTGCTTAAGTATTCAGGAATAGAAAAGTCAACAACAACAAAGGGATTGCTGTGATTATTCTAATGGAATTGCATACCCTAGCCTTCCTAAGGGACAAAAAAGAGTTGATTCGGGTCATATTTCTGAACATGCTGAATTAAACAAACATGGATCAGTAGATGAAAATGAATTTGAAGATTACAAGCCACCTTTAGAGCAACATCCACCTCACAGGTCAGAGATGATGCACAGCAGGAGGGTGAACTATACTGCAGCATACAATATATCCCCTAAGACTCTGAGATATTGTCAGTCCAGGAATCCCCCGATACAAGAAGAGCTGTTCTTCCAATTGTTAATGGAAACAGATGGATTTCTACCTTGTGATATTAGTTTAAAATCAAACGGGTGATTTAAAGGTTTATAATTACAGTGATCAATACTTTACAAGTGATCATGCCAAAGTTTTCACTAAAGGACTTACGTTTGTCCCTACTAAGTGGATGAATATTATTAAGACTGTCAGCAAAATAAAGTTATATACTATAAAACTTCATTTAGTCCTGTTTTTTCAAGATTCTAGGCATGCCTTGGAGCATATCAAATGCCAATAGCATTCTCTCCTGAAATGGTAATGTTTTAATAAATACCAAGAATTAAGAAGAACCAGGAGCCAGGGATCCCGAGAAGTACAGAGGCCAAGAAGGATTGAACAATTTATTGACTGACAAAAATAAACAAGTAAAAATAAAGCTTTCGTCCGGTAATACCTGCCTTTTGCAAATACAAAATACAATGATCATATGACCAACTTAAATACTAGAAGATCATGGGTTGAATTCTGCAACAAAGCTGCAGCAGTGATGTTTCTTAGGTAATTTGTGAACCCTTTGAGTACTCCTTCTGAGAAACCACTGGATCCCAGTTTGTTTATGAGTATTTTATGATCAGCTGTTCTGAAGACACATTTAAAGTCAATAAAGGTTGCACCAGAGACAAGCTCTTTCTTCATATTTGTTAGGCTTTGAATTGTCAGGGTATAAAGCAGAGCAGTGGTGCAACATTTTTGACAGAATCCATGTTGTTTGTGAATGACAATATCTCCCTTGTTAATGTATTGAACAACTTCCTTATAGATAATATTTTCAAATATGTTTGAGAAAGTACATATGATAGATATTGCCTGATTGTGACTAAAAAGGATGTTTGATTAAGGAAGTTTTGAAGTTATGACTGAGTGAGAGTACCAGTCCTTAAAGCTTCATAGGTAAGTTCTAGGCTATCTGCCTGAGGGCATCTATAAGCCTAGCCAGAATGTGTTGGTTTTCGCTGCCCCCTTAGATTAGTTCCCTGTGCCTCTGTCCAGCAGAGCCATTAGTTCCCTGTGCCTCTGTCCAGCAGAGCCACTGCAGTGATCCCCGGGGTAAATTTTCTATTATAGGTTCATAGGTAAGTACTAGGCTATCTGTAAACAGTGGTTAATGACAAAGAATAAGGGTTTAGATAATATTGATCTTTCTAGTTTTAATGACATAGAATGTTCTTGAGTTGGTTATGTTCTATTTTATGGTTATTTTTTTTTTTTAATTAAAATGTAGGATGCTGTAAAAATTTTTGAATGCAGTACTAGGAATGGGAATTATATTAACCAAAAATAGTCATGTTATTATAGCTAGAGGAAAAGAGATGAAGAGATAAAATCCTTCACAGCATTTCCATGCCACAGCTTAGGGATTTGCTGGCATGAATTTTGGGAAGTACTGTGGTTATTTGCCCACTTTTTGTCTTTCAGTAGGTTTTCAGTAACAAACTTAAAGTTGATTATATTCTTCATATGTGGATTTGGACACATCTGTTTTTACCCTCGATGTTTAGCTCAGTGTGCATACAATGCTTAGTATAGTTAGTAGGATCAAGCTTCCAGTTTTTACATGTACCACTTCTCTTGATGTCATGAGCTGACTATAGCCTATTGTTACCTGAAACATTTCTCACTGTTAGAGAGTAAGGCTTGTCTGGATAGATTAAGTAAATTTTAAAAGGAAGAAAGAGCTGTGATGGGCTTATCTCAGATGGATAAAGATGACCAATTGAAATATTCAAGTTCTGTGAGTTGAATTAATTCAGCAGATTCAGGAACTGGCATGGTGGGAGTAAAAACTGGTAATTATTTGTTTGATTTAAAAGGCCAGATATAAAAGTTTTGGCAATGACCACTAAGCACATTAAGGACCACCACTCCACAAAGGTCCTTTTTAGAGCCAAAACAATCCTCCTCATGACTATAAAAGTCCTCCTCAGGACCACTGCTCCACACCACAAAAGCCCTTCTTAAAGCCAAAAACAGTCTTTCTTAAGACTACAACTGAACAGCTAAGTCCTTATCAGGATTTAGACTTGAACCACCAGGAGAAAAAGACCATTCCAGTAAGAGTGTTCTTCCATCCTAAGAAAGGCTGTTAGGAAAATTAGTGTGGTCTAGAAACACCTGCATCAACAGAGCATATTAAATGCCAAAATAGTCAAAAGAAGTAATGGTATTCAAATCCAACACGTATATGTAATCTGCTAACACTGTAGCCACTGTCTCTTGCATGATGCCACTTACTGCATGAAACTACAATACACAGCTTTTAGAAAGAGTCTGCTCTTTCAAGTACTTAGGTGTGACTCTTTATAACTTCAAGGGTAAAATTAACACTACCCTATTTGGATGCCACAAAATCTCACAATCCCTCATACCTGAAGGCAGGACCGGCCTTTGGTCAAGTGGTGCCCTAGGCAAAAGGGCTCCACAATGCCTTCCCTGCACCACTTAGTGCCCCCATCCTGGCATACCTACCCCATCCAGATTACTTGAGAAGTGTCCCTGCTAGAGCAGCACTCTAGACAGCCTCCTAGTTGGCCTATGCCTAAGGCCGGCTATGCCTGAAGGGAGAAATGTTATTGACGAAAGCATCTCTTCCAACCTCAGTTAAAATACATCCTGTCATTTCTTGATTATGCATCTAAAAACAAAACATAAAAATAAAATAAAAGACCTGCAAACTCTCTAAACAAGGTATGCAGATTTATGCTCTCCTGTCTTTAAAATGAACACCACTGAAACAAGCTCCAGAATTTTAAATACCAACCTATAAAAGAAAAAGCAGACCTAATATTCCTTTGCCTTTTTCATACATCTTTTACAGTGACTCTAGTCTGTCCCTTACCCACAAATTAGCCATTAAAGTTCTAAATTACCACCTCTAGTCACAAGCCAGCAACGCCCAAGTATTGACCTGGCCTATGAGTTCATTCTCCTATACTGACTACAGCAAATTTAGAAAACAACTACAAGTGGTCTAAGGAAGAGAGCCATTTATGCACACTTTATTCTTCCCCAAAAAGTATAAATCATGGAAATCATAGAAAATATAAAGCAATTGAGTCACAGGATCATTTGCTCCTTCAAAGTACACAAATTCATGCTTTACTCTCCTTGTCAAGAAAAGCAAAGAGGTCAGTCCTGGTATGCCCATCCAAACTTCCAGGCTTCATTTGATGTATGCTAGAGTGTTACTTCATTTAACTTGCAGGAGAAGTTTATTCTAGAGGTAGAGTAATCATTGCGTAGTAAATTTATCTCCCTAGCCAAGAATTGCAATTCATGCTAGCAAAACTTGAAAAAGAGCACTACCAGGGGTCTTTGTGCATATGAGGGAGCAAGTCTGGTTTTCCAAACTTGACCATAAGCCACATTCATGTTACTATTATATGTAGTAAATTCATTTTCTTAAAGAAAAAGCCATACTCATCAACATGATGTCACAATAAATGACTCCATAATTACACCCCCTGGCTATAATATCATCCATAATGATTGGTGGTGGTATTGCTTTAATATTACCCAACAACTACAACATTTTCCCCAACAGCAAACCAATACCAACATTAAATTCAGCAGAGGTTCTTATTGCTTATCTGAAAATAAGCAAATATGTATTACTGCCTTTACATCCCTCCTGGCAATAATACAAATATACTGGAAAACATCTTATATTGGATATCCATAACAGTTGTACTACTACTACTAGGTGATGTCAGTCTCAGATGGGTGGACATAATGTCTAACTTCTCTACATCTTACATGAACTTACATGGTATTGCACTACTAATTAATAGCCCCGCACATTATAGCAACACAGCAAATTCCTTATTAGGCTGGATCCTAGCATTAGACCCTAGCAAATTCACCACTACAGGTACAATGTCAAACTCTATCAGTGACCATCTCCCAATATATGCAACTAGACATCTCACATATCCAGTCAAATAGCATGTTTGTAGAATACATGCAATCTGTTCAAGTTTAACCCAGAAATATTCATTACTGCCCTATCATCTATTTCTGGAACATCCTAACCACCACCACCCCCAATAATGCTGTAAATAAATTCAACACAACTTTCCTAAATATCCTGAATAGCCTTGCACACCCTAGAAGGTAGAGACTAAAAACAAAGAATGCAATCTGGCTGTCCAAAAAGAAGAGAATGCTAATGCAGGATAGAGAAAAAGCATGGAAAGAATTGCAAAAATATAAATCACCACAATATCTTGAAAACCCTAAATGCTCCTCAAATGCATTAAATAGCAAAAAATAAAGTCAAATAAACTATACTATACTATACTATAACAACTTTCATAACAATAGCAAACACAACTCTAAAAAACTCTGGTCAGTCATGAAAGAAATCATACATCTTGGCCAAAAATCCAAACTTAACCCCTCTCCCAATAACTTACCATTTATAACTTCAATAGAATTCAACTCTTATTTTATAGATAGTATAGCATCCCTAATCAAAGATTCCAAAACATCTGATCCCAACCCTGCCCAACAGTAAGATGTCACCACAGCAACTTTCACCTTCAATCCTGTGCCCACATCTTCTATAAAATGACTGTTAAACAAACTGAAACCATGCTCTACTTCAGCTGATGACCTTCCAAGCAAGTACTTTAAAATAGCAGCTAATAGCATTACCTAAACTGTCTCAATCATTATAAATAGGTCCAGGAATCCCATACTCCCTCTCTGGAAAAATCATACATTATCCCTCTACACCAAAGAGGAAATTCAACAGACATCACTAACTATATGCCTATAGCAATCTTATCCCTGTCTCCAAAATACTTGAAAAATGTATTCAAAAACAATTGCTAAACTATCTCCTGCAGGAAGAACTCCTATTGAAAACACAACACAGCTTCTGTCCCTCTCATAATACTAATACTGCACTTCTAACCTTTATAGATACTGTCAATAAAGTTAGAGATAACAGCAAACTAGTCTCCTCCTTATTTCTAGACTTGTCTAAAGCCTTCGACACAGTTTTCCACAGCAAATTTCTACTTCAAATGTCCTCATTAGGTGTATCCCAGCCCTCCCTTCTAGGGTTTAAAAGCTATTTGCCCAGTAGGTATCTTTCAATAAAATGGCACTCCACCCTCGCTCTGTACCTCTCAGGCCCTACCAGTGTACCGCAAGGCTCATACCTCTTAACTTATTGGTGCAAGAAATCTGGACAAAGTCAAAATAATGGGGGGGGGACAAAATCAGGGACAAATTATTAATACTGTTTTATAAACTTAGAAAGTTGACAGAATAATAGGTTTGCAGTGGAATGCATTTTCTGAAGGATATGAAGTTTGAAACTGAAATGTTTGCCATTATTTTTTTACTTCACCCCTGAATAAAACCATTGAAGTCACTTCTCAAAGCAAATTATTAGGAATGATAGTGAATGATAATAGGTTCATAGGTTCATAGGTTCATAGGTTCATACTAGGCTATCTGCCCGAGGGCATTTACAAGCCTAGCCCATAGTTTTGTGGCTTACGCCACCCCTTTAGTATGGGGAACTATACCCATTATTTTGCTGTGCCTCTGTCGAGCAGTGACACTGAGGTAATCCCTGGGGTATATCTGCGATCTCCCATCCATTGGTCAAGATTTCTCTTGAACAAGGCCAGCGAGGTGCTCTGCCTCACATATACAGGGATTTTGTTCCACAGCATAGGGAGTCTTTGGGTGATGAATCTATCCCTCCAGCACGTCCTATTAATAGCCGTGTCAAGGTTTAAGTCTCCCGCCCTTGTGGCTCTGATGGATCTAGATTTTTTGAGGTGAAGCATATTCATCAAATCTGGGTTTGACATGGCCTTGTATGTTAGGCAAAGGTCACCTCTGAGCAGGCGTGGCGACTGAATAGAGTTGGAGTTCTTTCAGTCGGGCAGCATAGGACAGATGTTTGAGACCCTTTATCCTTTTGGTGAGGAACTTTTGTGGCCTCTCAAGCTGCTGCAAGTGTCGGGTCAGATACATTCCGAATGGGGCATTGTACTCAATCATTGGTCTGATGAGTGATGAGTATAGGGAGACTATGACCTCCCTTGATCTAGATGAGAATCCCTTCATGATAAGGTGGGCAATGTAGAAGGTTTTCTTAACTACTTTGGCTACATGGGTGTCGAATGATAGACTACTATCAACTTGGGTCCCCAGGTCCCTGATAACTTCTTCTGTGCTCAGTGGATTGCCACCTATTTGGTAGCTAGGGGTAACCTTGTTTTTCCCGAAGGGTATGACTATGCATTTTTTGGCATTTAACTTTAGGCCATGGCTCTGGCACCAGTTATCCGTTTCTGTGAGACCCTTCTGAAGGATATCTGTGTCAGATGTGTTTTCTACTATGGCGCCCAGTTTGCAGTCATCTGCGAACTTTGTCAGCCATAACCCTCCTGTGTTTGCTTGTACTTGGAAAAGTAGATGCCAAACAAGAGTGGGCCCAGGACTGAGCCCTGTGGTACACCACTTGTGACAGGCTTTGAGTCTGACATGGCGCCAGCAACTCTGACCCTGTGTGTTCTGTCACTCAGCCAGTTTGCAACCCATCTTGTAATGTATGGGTTAACATTTAAGCTGATGAGTTTTTCAATGATACCCGAGTGGGGTGTTGTATCGAAGGCCTTCGCCAGATCGAGGTAGGCTGTATGGACTGCCTTTCCCTCATCAATGGCTTTGGTGACTGTTTCGAAAAAAGTCAACCAAGTTTAGAAGGCATGATCTGCCTTTGACAAAGCCAAACTGGGATGGATCCAAGGTCTGCAAATTCCCTATGTCTTTATTTATGAGGTCCATTATGATCCTCTCCATGGCTTTGCAGATAAGGCTTGTCAAGCTAATGGGCGGTAATTTCCAGGGTCGGTGGAGGCACCGCCTTTGTGAAGTGGGACCACAGTTGCAGTGCGCCACTCCTGGAGTGCGTATCCAGAGGTAAGACTATGATTAAACAGCTGTCCTAGCTGTGGGTTTAATTCCTCGTTGAGTTCATGGAGCACACAGCCGGGGACACCATCAGGTCCCATGGATGCTGTGTTTTGCTTTGGAGAGAGCAGTTCTCACTTGGGCGTTGGAGATGTTTGGGGGCTGCAATCGCTTGTTATAGATATCTCTCCTTTGGGGAGGGGAGAAGTTTGCACTGAACCTGTCAGCCAGTATGTTGGCAATGTCTGTAGGATCAGTAATCTTCACATCATTTTGAACTAGTTCTGAGCATATCTGGGAGTTTCCTCCAGGTTTCTAACATAGCTAAAGGAGGCCTTATGATTGTCTTTTGAGTCTTTAGCTATTTTTCTCTCAAAATTTGCTTTGGATGATTTTAGAGAGCTCTTAGTTTTTTACTTATAGTGATCAACGGTGTCTTACCTTTTAAGGATTTTGCTCTATCTTGTAGTAGCTTCCTCCTTTTGTTGTAGAGTTTGTTTATGGCTGGGGTCCACCAGACTGGACGCTTGCCTTTGGTACAAAGAGTCTTTGTTTTGCTTGGGATTGCCTTATCCATGCAGTCCTGCAGGTGCTGGTAGAAGGCATTTGTAAGTGATTCAGCGGCTTGAGTACTGTTTTCCGCCAGCTCGGGGCCTTAAAGGCGACCACACTAGTCTTTAGAAGTGTGAAGTCGGCTTTGATAAGTTCTTTACTGTGGTCATTATTATTGGAGGGGGGGGGGGGAGGAGGACCTCCAGCGAGATTAGTTTGTGATCAGATCTCACGAGTGAGGGTATACTTCGATGTTGAACATTGTGCTCCCATGTTCGTGATGATGAGATCAAGTATGTTTTCTCCTCTTGTGGGGATGGTGACTAGTTGTTCCATGGCATTTGAGTTTATGAATTCCAGGAACATTTGGGCTAGGGTGTTTGGGCTTGAGTAGTGTGCCAGTCTATATTAGGGTAATTGAAGTCACCTAGTATGATGGTGTTTGGTGATACATTTATCCTCTAGTGTTTTCAGGAAGGCCATGTGAGGTTCCTGAGTTTGTGAGGTGGCCTGTAACATGCTACAATTTGCAGAGCAGTCTTGCCTATGGTTAATTGCACCTGGATGGTTTCCGATGCATCGATGCGTGCCACCAGTCTGGAGGTGTGGGTGTCCTTGATGAATATGGATACCCCCTCCTTTCTTGGTATTTTCCGGATTTTGGGGCGGGCGCATGATATGAGGTAAAACCTGATAGTGCTGGGGTGCTCTCAGGAGCCTTGAACCAGGTTTCTGTTACAGCACAGACATCGATGTTCTCCATACTGAGAAGGGCCTCGAGTGCGTGCATTTTGAGATTTAGACTTCTGGCATTGAGCAGCATTACCCTTAGTTTTTTCCTTTTGTGTTCTAGGGTGGTAGGTTTAGAATTTGAGCCTTGCCTAAAAAGGCACTATGGGGGTGGCAAGAGCCTTTGCCAATATCCAGAATCCCAGGGTGACAGGTGCAAGCCGTCCCTTGCGAAGCAGCATGGCTTGTCCAGCATGTCATCCCAGGCAGACAGACATTGGATCCCCTTTGAATGACACAAGAGTTTAAGCCAATTGTTAAAGCTGATCATCTTATCTCTGTATTGTGGCATCATT
>NC_056729.1:1173364444-1173392621 GCF_019279795.1 Protopterus annectens | reverse complement strand
TAGATAACTACTAGAAGAATTCTGCACCTACTGTCCATTAAGTGGTTTCATGGTTAGGGTTAACATTCAGTACTAAGGTGAGGGGGGGGTCTTTGTCATGATTTTAGTTAACTATTTTTGAAGAATTCTGCACTACTTCCATTAAGTTTTCAAACTGTATATATTTTGTACAAAACTAGACTTCAGGGCATTTAATAGACCACACTGATAGATTCAGCAGTCATTTTTGGTGCAACTTATGCCAAAAGTCCTGATGGCTTTTTCCTTTTTCTTCCTGAAGAAGTTACACTGTTCAAGCCAATTTGCCCTCACAGAGATAGTATACTCCTGCAGTGACTGAAAACACCAAGTCACCAGTCCTGTGCCCTGACCTTTTTGGTTGGAGTGTACCTGCATCTTGTTACATGAGTAAAAAATGCCTGGGGCAAAACATCTGCAGTAGAACATTTGCCACGTGTCACTTCAGCAGAAAGCATGGGGTACCACTGTCAAAGCAATGACAGCAGTAAAAACAGATCCCCCACTGAAGAGACTGACTAAGGAGGATGGCTTTAACATCCCTACTGGCATTCAAGTGTCTTTCAGGAAAAATGAAACAAAAGTGACTAGGCCAGATTTCTTTCCCATTAGCTTACAGGTGAGCAAATGAAAGCTTGCATGGATACAGAACAGAATGGCTCTAAGGATTATGACAAACTGAAAAAATAATTATTAGCTCAAGCTGGTATTACTTCTGAAACACAAATTCTGAAGTTGCATAGTTGGATATTTTCTTCTAATAAAAGATTAAAGTCATAGATGTGTGAGTCAAAACATATTACTGTTAAAGTAAGATCCAGAGGGTTAACATTGTAAAATGAAATGATAAAAATGCCAGCTGTCTGTGAGTTTGAAAGAGCTTTGCATACTACTTTACAGAAGTCAGTGTTTCAAAGAGATCCTAATGGCACGTTGGCCATGAAGCAGAATTTACTGAGGAAAAAGTTGATGTATGTTCTGTAGCAGAGCAGCTTGGCAGAGCAGTGCCAACTAAAGGAAAAATCTTCAGGCTGTAATGTTCTTACAATAAAAATATTACAAAGGAGAGTAGAGCTAACTATAGGATTTGAAGAGAAAGAATCCTTAACTGAAATAGTGTATTCCAGACATAAAGTTAGAAAGACTGGAAAATGAACAATTCTAAAGTTTCTGGGAAGTTAAAAAAGAAATCTCCAGAATTAGACAAGTCTAAGCAGCAGCGAGTGCTGAGAAGTAAAAAGTGTGCCAATAAGAAATGCTTCTTTAGTGTGTTGAAAGGGGAAGTAACAGAATGTAGTCAGAATTCTGTCAGTGTAAATCAGAAAAAGAAAATTCAAGTACGGTAAATGTATGTAACAGGCATATGTAATCATTACAAGAAAGGAAAGAAGTAAAACTAAAGACAACTATTGTGCTGAGATACCATTTGCAGAGGGAAAGCAGCTTAGAGAAGGAAAAGAAAATGAGAAGGGAACATATAGTGAGAAACAAAATAACATTTAACACAACCCTAATTAAATCTCCGTTGATTCAACGTGCAACTATAAACAGAAGAAAGAGGGTTCTGTACATTAGGTGTATAATGAAAGAGAGCAAGAGAAAGTAAATAACAGGGAGACCAAATTTACAGTAATGAATATTAATATGAGCTGTTCTTAGAAGTAGAATTAGAAACTAAAGTGTCTGCATTGATAGAAGGAATGACATTGCCTTCTACCTCATGACAAGATGACTGTGACAAAATTCCAAAGTAAGCCAACCTTCAATTAAGCCAAATTAGCATTTAAAAGGTAAAGGATGAAGACAACACTTTAATTAGTAGTATAAGTGCCAGCTTCGGTCTTCCCTGAAAAGAGGCCACTAGCATAGAGCAACTAACCAGGTCAGTAAAGGATAGAGAAATAGATAAATAGCTAGACAGATACATACATACATCCCAAAAACAGGAACCAATACAGGGTCCAAAACTTAGAATCTCACCAGTCAGCTCGAACACAATGCAATGCAAACAAATCAAGGCACCAGCTGTTGAAAATGAAGCAAAAAACGGTTTATTCAATCCAAAGACTAAGCGCTTTCACCAGTCCACCTGGTTTCATCAGAGTCATACTAACACACTAAAACTCATCTCATTATATACATTCCCATATCCCCCACAACTTAATTAACTAATTAATTAATTACATACATAATTTAATCGATTATACAAAAAAATATATTATTATTATTCTTAATATTGTTTCATTCATTTTAAAATTACTACTAAGTATAATACAATTTGTGATTAAGAACTGTAAGTGTATTGGTAATGTTTGTTTATGAAAAACATAGTATAATATAATATAATGTTATATTGTTTTCCTTTTATATCATACTTGCTCTATGTTTTAATTGGGGTTTTAAAGAAATACACTCATTCAAACCTGGAAACTTTGTGGCATTCAACCTTATCTGCCACTCCATTTCTAATAGTGCTACTATGTTGTCTACATACATACATACATACATACATACATACATAGATAAAAAGAAAAAAAACAAGGGAAGCATGGTTGAAGTTGTAGGAGAAGTTGAAAAAAAATTTCCCTCTTAGTAACTGTACTTTGAACTGGAAAACAAGTTATTGCATAAAATAAGGAAAAATGAAAATGAGCTAGTGCATCAACTACTGGTGCCCAAGTAGTTTAGAACTCTGGTTATGAAGTTAGCAGATATTTATGTACTAGAGTACATCTAGGAATGAATAAGACTAAAATGAGGGCCCAAATAAGATTTTACTAACCAAGAGCAATGACAGATATTGAGAATTTTTCTGATGGATCCCCAAAAATGTCAGAAGAATGTCCATCATCCAGATCTCAAAAGGCAATGCCTTCCATGCCTTTCACTGATACCCTATTTAAATGAATAACAATATATGTATGTATGTATGTGTGTGTGTATATATATATATATATATATATATATATATATATATATATATATATATATATATATATATATATAGATATCTAGATTCCATACACTTGGTCGAATTACACTTGGTTGAAAATGATTCCAGGCAGTTCACATCACTGAAAGTTCACTTGACTGAAAGCTCACTTGGTCGAAGTTCATTTGATTGAAAATGGAATATAGCCCCTGCCCCACTGCAGTGCAACCCTGGAGTGAGAATATTAAATAAGGGGGGTGTGGGCGGTCGCCCCCCACATTATGCCAATAGTGTTTACTATATATATATATATATATATATATATATATATATATATATATATATATATATCAATACATTTCTAATGGATATACTTTTTTATAACAGTGAGTACATTAAAATTATGTGGGGGGCTATGCCCCCCACACCCCCTGTTGTGGGGGGCTGTGCCCCCACCTCCCTGTATTTAATATTCTCACTCCAGGGTTGCACTGCAGTGGGGCAAGGGCTATATTCCATTTTCGACCAAATGAACTTCGACCACACACAATCACTCTACTACATGAAAGCAGGGGGGACAAGCCCCCCTGCACCCCCCATGTGGTGGGCTGCACCCCCCACACCCCCCCAACTTGAATATTCTCACTCCGAGGTCGCACTACATACAAACACACACAAAACACCACCACACAAGCTACATTCTCTTCGCACACACACATCACAGCAACAAAACGCACTGACACACACCAAAGCCCCTACCCAAACCCCTTAACACACACACTTACCTGAATACATCACCATAGTGGAACTTTAGAAGTGCGAAATTCAAAACCTCCAGTATTCAAGGTTTTGAATTTCGAGCTTCTAAACTTTCGCTATTATGTGGATTCGGCTTCTTGGGCTCGAGATACTGAAATTGAGATTTCAGTATTTTGAGCTTCTGAAGTGAATCCATATATATATATATATATATATATATATATATATATATATATATATATATATATATAGTTTGTATGGTTTTACTATCACATTTGTGAATGGCAGTTTGTAGAGCATAGGACTGTTGAAGTGCAGTTTGCAAGTAGTCAGTTTTGCAAACCAAAATCCATTAACTTCACAACACTAAATGGGTCATGTAGCTTGAGTATTTGAGGTCAGGATTCTGAGTGGAGATTGCGGATTAGTGAGGAACAGGGAATTAACCCATTTCCTGACTGTAGTACGATCTCGGAGTTGGTATATATAATTTGCAGGAGGTGTGGGGGTGAAGGTGGGCTTGCCCCCTGCAAAATAGAGTGACACAGTACATTGTGGTGCATAGTTTGGATGACTGATGTTAACTCCTGCTATGTCAAACGCATCAAACTACAGGAGTCAATGTATTTAGTTTTGGAGTTTGCTGCTTGTTCGCTGCTGCATTTTTTCACATTTCGGTTCAACGTTGAGGTCGGTCAACGAATGCAGTTTAAAAGTTTCAATAGTAAACCAGGGTCTACATCACATCGTCTAATGCACAAGTGTTCACACGATGAAATATCGAACCGGGAAGTTCAAAATGCAAGAATTACGAACACAGAGAACAGCAATTTTTCCGGTACAAAAACAAAAGAAACACGTACACTTTAAACTTACACTAATGTGGGGGCTTCACCCCCCCACACCCCCACTACTTAAATATACTAACTCCAAGATTGCACCACAGTGGAGGAAATAGCAAAGCTGCAAAAACGGCCCACCAATTTTTTTTTCCCTGGGAAAAAAATTGGTGTTCCGCGGCTTTGCTATTTTCACATTTCGGACATATGGGTTCGATATTACAACATTTGAACACCTGTGCATTCGAAGTCGTAATATAGACCCGTAAACCATGTATGTGTGTGTGTGTGTGTGTGTGTGTGTATGTGTACATATAGATATATATATATATATATATATATATATATATATATATATATATATATATTTATTTATTTATGTTGCGGTGGTGGTGCTGCGGTAGCATTGTCGCCTCACAATAAGAAATTGTCCTGTTTGATTCTCAGCTAGAGCGTCTTCTGTGGGGAGACATGCATGAATGGGCATACCTTCATTGAAGGTTGTGCGTCAGGGCTGGCAACTCGGTACGTAAAAATTTACTGCCAATCATTAGCTAACCGGAGTTCTGCTGTGGTGATCCCTAACCGGGAAAAGCCAAAAGACACAACAATACATATATATATATATATATATATATATATATATATATATATATATATATATATAGTTTGTTGGTCCTTTAATAAAATCTAGTAATGGATTTCAGTATAATTTGACTATTTTAGTATTTTAGACTATGCCACCTACTGTCCCAGGGCTATTTCCCTACACAAGATTAATGTTAAAACTATAGCTAAGGAGTTAATGTTATTATTTTCCAGATTAGGGATTCCAAGGGGAATACTCATTAGCCAAGAGACTTATTTTGTATCAAAAGTAATGCAGCAGCAATGCCAGTACTTTAAGATCAAGAAGATAAAAACCTCAGTGTACCATCCCAAACAAATGTGTTGATGAAATGTTTATACTAAACACTGAAATCTATGCTGAGAAAATAAATTCAGGAAAATGGTAAAAATTTTGAACAGTTAATACCTTACCTCCTGTTTGCCATTATATATGTACTACATGCTTAAACATGGTTTAGCCCTTTTGAATTATTATACAGCAGACACCTATTCAGGCTGCTGAATATTATTCTAGAAACTTGAGCAGAAGAGAAGACCTAATAAAAAGTATCATAAAGCACTATATCACTTTATGGGATAGGTTGAAAGTAGTAATGTCCATTGTAAGGGAATACATGGCAAGATCCAAAAAATAGAATTAGAAGGGTCCCCTTCGCATGGTCGACTTTTCACAAAGTCGACTTTCATATGGCCAAGACCATATGATCGACATTTGAAAAGCCAACCATGGAGAACTGCTATCTCCATACAGTGCAGAATGGGACAATTTCCCTCTTCTGACCTGTAGTGTGATCTCAGAGTTGGTATATTTAAATTACGAGAGGTGTGGGGGGTAGAGCCCCCCATGGAGGTGCAGGGGGGGCTTGCCCCCCTGCTAACAGTTTTAAGGTAAGTGTTCGTTGTGTTTTTTTTTTGTTTATTTTGCAAGGTCGGCTTTCAGAAAATATTAAAATAAACCTTACAAATTGCAAAAATCACAAAGAAAAGCAGTGCAACATCAGGTGTATAACATGTTAAGAGGGGGTTGCATACAGAGGTCAAAAAGTGAATAGAACAGCCCCAAAGTCCTGAATCCTGATGGTAATAATCTGGTTTTGTAAGCATTTCAGGAAACTGAAAAGCATTTGGAAATTTGACAGGTACCCAGTGCACATGATTGACAGACTTTTAGAAATGTTGGAAAAGGCAAGATTCTTCACCACATGAGATCTAACATAGGGATACTCTCAGATCCTCCTAAGAGCTGAAGCCAATTTAAAAACAGCATGTTCAACACTAGAGGGTTATTCCAGTATACACTCCTTCGTCTTGGGCTGCATGGTATCCCTGCAGCCTTTCAGAGATGTGGACAGAGTCTTAAGAGTACAGGTCAAGTATGCTTCCGCTTATCAAGATGATGTGATAATGTGATGATGGATTCAGAGAACTGGGGTCCTCATTTAGCTAAGATCCAGGCTATACTGGAGTATTTAAAACAGGCTGATCATCATCATCATCCCCTTTTTTCCCATTTTCTACATGGGGTCGGGGTGTCCAGTTAACTGTCACCATCTCTCTCTCTCGATTGAATGCCACAGTCTTGCCTTCTTCAACACTCATGGCTGACTGGTGCAGATCTCTCATGCAATCCATTCACATCTTTGTTGGATGCCATCATTTCCTCTTGCCTTCTCCCTGTCTGTCCCAAATCTTCTTCACCAGATTGTCTTCTGCTTTTCTGCACATGTGCCCAGACCACTGTAATGTGTTCTTGTTGATCATTTCTGCATTTGGAGCTACTTTGGCTTCTGCTATTATGTCTTCATTTCTTCACCTCTCCCACAGTGTGCATCCTACCACCCTCCTCAGGCCCTTCATTTCCATCACTCCTAGCTTTCTCATCTGCTCTGCCCAGGTTTCTGTACCATACAGTATTACTGGATGCACCACTGCTTTATACACCCAAACAGTGAAATGACAAGATGATTTCTCCTCTTTCCTGTTGGAATTCCACAAGGCTCCATCCTAGGACCACTACTGTTTAACTTATTTATCAACCACCTAAACATAGCAGGCAAAAAGCCCACCACAGTACAATACACCAATGACTCCATTCTGATATGTACTTCCAGGACACTACCCATGCTCCAAATACTCACCCAAAAAATCCTTCTCCTTAAACTACTACTGCTCATCCCCATCTTTCTCTCCTCCCAATAAACTACCTTTAATATACTGCCATCCAACAAGGCCAGTATAGAACTGGTATCCCACACCAAACAGGTGTGGTTATAGATGACCACCTGAAATTTGATCTCCACTTTCAACAAGCCATAAGGAAGTCACACCAAAAGGTAGGCTGCCTCTGTAGACTAAAACACTACCTTACTGACTCTGCTAGACAAAATATAGCCACCTCTTTTTTACTCCCAACCCTGTTATATGCATTTTCTAATCTAACTGATCTCAAGTCCTCTATCAGTGAAAAGAAAACAATGCTACAGTAAGGTAGCTGAATTTGCAACAAACCAATAATAAAGATCACATCACTGCCTCTTTCTAAAACAACTGAACTGGCTCAAATTAAATAATTCTCTATTGCACTCATACTTTACAGACTTACAACTACTGCACAACCCTGAAAAATTCCCATCTCCATAATTCAACATTTACTACTAAGAGACTTCTACAATCCACTGAGAAAATCATTAATGTCCTTCTTTTCATATGCTGCAGTAGTCATGACAGAAGGGAGTCCACCTCCGGCTGACTCATGCGTCCAGCCAGTATCTAAAAACCTAAATGCTATAGCGAGTTATGTGCTACTCCACACCACACAATGCTTACATCAGCCATAAAGAGACATTGGGTATAAAGCAGACATCAGCATGCACCTACCTCAGAACTTTTCTGACGCCTGTCCGATCGCCTGCTCTAGACATTTGCTCACCAGAACTGCTGGGTTCCAGTTATCAGATAAGTCCCTGTTGGACTTTTTTCTTCTAAAAATTTTTGCTGCTGCTTGTTTGTTGGGTTCATGTCAGCTAAGTGTCAGTGTGGACAGCAAATTCCACATAAAGACTCCCATGATTTTTGCCTTTTTTGTCTAGACCCAGACCACTACCACACTGAGTGTCCTATTTTGCAAATCCTTTGTCCCTAAGACCCTCAGGAGTCAGCTAGCCTCTTTAAAATTATATTTAGAAAATCAGCGACTTAAGTACATTGCATGCAAAGTAGATCTCAAGTCAGGCCATACAGATGAGGCTAAAAAATCGCAGCCTGAACCTTCAGCTGTGCCCTCTCTTCTGGTTGTTGCTCTAGAGCCCAGTGCAGGACCAGAGACCATGCCAGAGGTGGTGACTGTACCTTTGGCGGGTACCACAGTGGAGGCCCGAAGGAGTCCACTGTTATGTCTGTGAGGGAAGGGCAGGCATCTGATCAGGGCAAAAAGGGGAAACTCGGGCTCATTATATCTGAGGACCCTCGTGGCATCACACAAATTACGGTGCATGAAGATGTGCTTTCTGATATTGTCAAGTGTAGGCTGACATGCGGTCCTTCCACATTTCATCATATGGAAGCCCCTAAAAAGAAGAAGGCTAAAAATAAACATGTATCTCCTGATACCCCTCAGCAGCCCCCTCATTGGGAAGCATTTTCTCAAAGCCTCTTTAATGCCTTTATGTCCCTTCACCAGCCCCATCCATCTTCTGTTCCTCTGTAGGCCTTCTCTCCTTCCACAACCTTCAAAAGGACAACTGTGGACACTTCCTCAGAGGAGAATGATTCCCTGGAGAGGAGTCATCAGCCTACTCCACCCAGTTGGCTTCTCCCCTGGGGTATGCCTCCCCAGAGGAGGAATCTAATGGTACAGATTCCCCAGGGGAGGACATCTCTTTTTGAGATACCATTCCCAAAATGAAATAATTTCTTAAGTATGACTGCTCCCAAGTTTCTGATATTCAAAAAAGGGTATTATGACTTCTTACAGAAGGACTCTCTTTCTCCTTCTGCTATCCTTCCAATCCTGCCTGTCTTTCTGGATGTTTTCTTGGCTGCCTCCAAATGTCCAGACTCTCAACCTCCTGCCCTTAAGCATCCAGACAGGTTTTATAAAGTACCTGAGGACTCCATTTTCCTTTTCAAGGCTCATGCTGCTGATCCAGCTACCATTTATGTTTCTATGGATAAGGACTTAAAATGATTACCATCCACTTCCTTATTACCCTCTAATAAGGAGAGTAAGGTCATGGAACATTTGGGAAAGAAGGTATACACTTTTACCACTTTGGCCTGCTGTGCAATAAATTGCTAGGCCCACATGGCAAAGTACTCCCTAGCCCTTCTGGTGGATGCCGGGGAAATGTTGGCAGACATCCCTGATTCCCCAGCAAAATAAAAACTAGCATCTATTCTTAATTCCTCTGCACAAGTGACTATGCACTCCATCAAGTGCAGTTATGATGTTGCTGATGCCTCTGCTAGGGCAACTGCTTCTGGGTATGTTCTCAGAAGATGCTCTTGGCTTAGGCTTCAGCCCCTACCTGAATATTTCAAGGCCAAATTGCTGGATGCACCTTTGGATAACAAAGCCTTATTTGGGAGTTCAGCAGAGGAACTCTTAAAGTCTCTTCAGCAGAAAGGAAAGGAGCTCCAGGATCTTAAACACATTCTTGTTTCTCCAGTTCCATGGTTTCAAAGTAATTATTCACTTAAGTCTGCCTTTGTTAGAAGACCTTCTCTGATATCTTCTTCTTCCAGAAGTAAGAGGGGACATAGAAAACCAGTTTCTTCTCAGTTGGCTTCTTTCACCCCTGCCTCAAAACAGTCCTTTCATTCCCAACCCATGTCAGATAATCTGCGACTGGCAGCCACCAGGGCCATCCACTCCCTTGCTCCATCATTTTAGCCTATCTCTTGCTGCTTGGAACCTGATGACTCAGGACTCTTGGGTACTTTCCATAATCATAACAGGATATTTCATGGTTTGGGAAAAATTCCCCACATTCAGAGGGATTCCACCACCCCTCCAAAGATCAGTTGAGTTTCTTTCCTCAGGTCATCATAGACCTGATCTCTTAGAGAACTATTGAAGAGGTTCCCACTTCCCAGCAAGGAAAGGGATTTTACTCCAGGATGTTTCTGATCTCCAGGAAAGATGGCACCCAGAAACCTTTACCATTTAAACACCTTTCTCAAAGTCCCTTCTTTCCGTTGTTGACTCTACCTTCCCTTCTCCCTCTTATTCTTCCACAAGGGTTCATTGTGTCCCTGGATATTAAAGATGCCAATCTTCACATTCCCATCTATCCAATGTTCAGGAAGTTTTTATGTTTTTCTGTAGCGTCCTCACATTTTCAGTTTTGTGCTTTACCCTTTGGTCTCTCTATGGCACCAAGGGTTTTCACAAAGTGCTTGTCCCCTGTTATAGCATTTTGCAGGGTATTCAAATCTTCCCTTACCTAGATGACCTTCTGATTCAGGCTCATTTCCCTGAACTTCTATAGGGAAACCTTTCCTTCACTATTGCCCTTCTTCAGAGTTTAGGGTTCACTGTCTTCCTTAATCCCTTCGCAGGATCACATTTATCTGGGATGCAGAATACAAACAGACAAAATGCTAGTCTCGCTTCCTATGGAGAAAGCTTTGTTCCTGATTTCCTATTTTCAGAGCATTCTTCCTCTCCAGTCCTTGACAGCCAGGGATTTTCTTCATCTATTGGGGTACATGGCATCCATTATCCTCATGATACCCTTAGCAAGAATGCACATGACGAAGTTGCAGTGGTATCTATGAACTGTGTGGATGCAACACTACATCTGTTAGAGTCCCTGATTCCACTCCTGCCTTGCTTAAAAAGGGAACTAGAATGGTGATTCCACCAGGTAAACAGAAACTCTGGCCTACCACTGCAACCACCAGTTCCTACCCTAGAGCTATTCACAGATGCTTCAGAAACAGGTTGGGGTGCAGCTCTCCAAGCCTAGATGGTCAGAGATGTTTGGTCTCCCAAGCAGGTCCAGGGTCACATCAATGTAAAGGAGATGAGGGGACTGGTTTTAGTACCGCACATCTTCAAAAACAACCTTGTTCCAAGAGTACAGAGGTGGTTCACAGACAGCACCACAGCTCTTTGGTACAGCAACAATCAAGGGGAAACAAAGTCTTACATTCTATGCAGACTAGCCATACTCACCTGGGAATTAGCCTTACAAAGCTAAATCTCCCTACAGGTGGTTTATCTCCCCTCAGCCCAGAATACAGTAGCAGACTCTTTAAGCAGTTCCATGACCCAATCTCACAAATGGATGTTGCACAGGGATGTGTTTCTGGACCTAATACATCATTGGGGCATGCCTCAGGTAGATCTATTTGCCTCCCCCATGAACAGGCAACTTCCGAACTTTTGTGCCAGGATCCCACATCCCCTGGTGTGGAAGGTGGTTGCTCTGTTTTTCTCATGGAAGAGGATGTTTCTGTATGCATTCCTCCCATTGCCTCTTCTACAGAAAGTCCTACTGAAGATTCAGCAGGATCAGCCAAAAATCTTGTTGATGACCCCCTTTTGGCCAAGGCAGCACTGGTTACCCATTCTCCTGCACCTAGCCAGGGGCAATCATTATGAGTTTCCCCACAGGATGGATTTACTCACATAGGACAAGGGGATGTTTGTACATCCACAACTGTCAACTCTGAATCTGACTTTATGGTTGAAGGGGTTTTAATCCCTTACAGAAAACTTTTTTCTGAAGACGTGCTACAAGTTCTGCAGGAGGTCAGAAAACCTGCAAATAGGAAATCATACATTTCCAAATGGAAAATGTTTTCCATCTGGTGTCATAAAAAGGACCTACAGTCGATGTCTTGGTGGTCTTGTCCTATCTGGTTGAATTGATGAGAGCTGGGTTGTCCTGTTCTTTGGTGAAGGCTCACCTTTCAGACATCTCTGCATGTCTGCCTATGACTCCATCTTTGGCCTCTAGGTTAGACGTAAAACTGTTCCTTAAAGGCATCCTTCTTATCAGACCACCAAGGAAACCAATACCTCCTCCTTGAGATCTCAGTTTTGTGCTAGAGAAGCTTACATTGGGACCTTTTGAACCAGCAAGCTCCTCTTCCCCAAAACATTGTATCTGGAAGACTGTTTTGTTAGTGGCCATTACATCTGCTAGAAAGGTCTCAGAGTTGCAGGCCCTGATGTCCAATCCTCCCTTCACTGTATTTCATAGAGATAGGGTTTCCCTGCACACTAACCCTTCCTTAATGCCCAAAGTGGTTAATAAGTTATTCCTAAATCAGTCGATTAACCTTCCTACCTTTTTTCCTTCATCTCACTGTCCCAGTGAAAGAATATTGCACACCTTGGATGTGCACAGGCAGCTCAGATGCTACCTTGACAAAACCAAGCTTATTCACAAATCTGACCACCTGTTTGTCCGTTACCACTCAAGGGCTCTGGGTAAGTCAGTTTCCAAGCAGACTATTTCTAACTGGATTTCTAAAGTCATTTCCTTTTGTTATTTGTTGAATTGTAAGACCCTTGCCTCCCCTGTAAAAGCCCATTCTACTAGAGCAGTTTCCTCCTTGGGAGCATTCTTTAAAGGTTTAGACATTGGCTGCATACTGGAGGCAGCTCCGTGGCCCTCTGTCCATACTTTCACTAAATACAACAAGCTTGACACCATGGGACCAGATGACATCCCAGGCTGTGTACTACATGAACTACAAAATGAACTGGCACCTCGCCTAAGTGTCATGTTTAATCATACCCTCACCTCAGGCTTCGTGCCCACTAAGTGGTGCACAGCTACAGTTATCCCACTCCACAAGGGGGGATCCACCTTGGATCCCAGGAACTACTGCCCCATCAGTCTGATGAGCCTGATTTGCAAAGCCATGGAACGTATTATCATGGAACTTATAAACAAAGACATTAGCAACCTTCAAAAACACTGTACCTCATGCAGTTTGGGTTTGTGAAGGGATGATCTTGTCTCCTGAACTTGATTGACTTCTTCGAATCAGTCTCCAGAGCCGTGGACAAGGGTAAGCATATCTGGACCTCACCAAGGCCTTCAACACCATCCCCCACTCTGGAATCATAGATAAACTTACTAAACTGGGCATTAATCCCTATTTCACTCGATGGGTTGCCAACTGGCCTACTGACAGAACCCACACTGTAAAAGTAGCCGAATCCAAATCCAGCTCCAGACAAGTGACAAGTGGAGTACCTCAGGGTTCAGTCCTGGGACAGTTCTTGTTTGGCATCTACTTCTCTGAAGTACAGGCCAACACTAAGGGACTCTGGATAACAAAGTTCGCAGATGACTGCAAACTGGGAGCCATTATTGAATCCCCCATATGATGCGGATATTCTACAAAAGGGCCTTGCAGAAATAGATGCTTGGTGCCAGAGCCATGGGCTCAAGCTCAGTGCCAAGAAATGTATAGTTATCCCCTTTGGGAAAAAACATGTGAATTAACACATAGGTGGCAGTACACTAAACACCGAAAGTGTGATAAGAGACTTAGGGACACAGGTGGACAGTGGTCTCACTTTCGATAACCACATCGCCAGAACAGTCAGGAAATTCCTCTATGTGGCACACCTCATCACTAAGGGCTTTACAACCAAAAAAAAGGAGATCATTGTCCCACTGTACTCATCCCTCATTAGACCCATTATAGAATACAATGCCCCATTTGGTATGTACCTCTCAAGACATCTGCAACAACTGGAAAGGCGACAGAAATACCTCACTAAAAGAATCACAGGCCGCATGTGGATGCTCTAGGCTGACCATCTAAAAAAACTCCACCTATACTCTGTCGCATCTCATCTACTCAGAGGCGATCTCTGCTTAACATACAAGGCCATGTCAAACCCAGAGCTGTTGGACATGCTACACTTAAAGAAATCCCAATCCCTCAGAGACACACACTCCAGGAATCTAAACCTCATCATCACAATGAACAAAACATGCTGAAGGGATAGGTTCCTGACCCAGGGACTCCACAGACTCTGGAATAGACTGCCCATACATGTCAAGCAGAGCAACTCTTTGGCCATCTTCAAAAGGAACCTTGATGACTAGACGGGAGATAGGAAATTCACCCAGGGGATCACGTCAGTCGCCATGCTAGACAGGGGTGCCTGGAAGTAAATACTGCGGGAAGAAATAGCCAGGAAATTGTTATGGGTAGGCTTGTATAGGCCTTAAGGCTGATAGCCTAGTACCAACCTATGAACCTATGAACCTAATCTCTAAGTCTAGAGCTGGGTTTGCAAGCGCAATCCTGCATGGAGTTATTGAAAAAGCATCAGTTAATCCTCCTCCTCCCAACCTTTCTCAAGCTTAAGCATTGGCATTCTCCCTTTTATTATGACTACTGCAGCATATGAATAGAAGGATATAGAATAGTTATGTAAAATCTTACCATAACCATAGATGTCCTTGTCTTCTATATGCTGCAATATTGTTTTCCCCACCCTGCATTCCCCCTCATGCTTCCCTGCTTTCCTGTTGATATGCTGCCCAGCTAGAATCTCAGGCGGGTGCTGGGCAGCATCCAGTTCTGAGGTAGGTGTGTGCTGATGTATCCTTTATACCCGAGGTGTCTTTATGGCCAACGTATGCATTATATGGTGCGGCATAGCATGTACCTCACAGTAGAATTTAGGCTTTTGGATACCGGCCGGACATACAAGTCAGCCGGACCCACACTCCCTTATCTTATAAATACTGCAGCATATAGAAGACAAGGACATATATGGTTATGGTAAGATTTTACAGAACTATTCTTTCTCCATAATTAAACCCAACAACAATGCATGACACCCTCTGTATTCACAAGTATTGCTAATAGTTGGAATACCATCCCAATCCAGTTAAGAACAATATACAACCTGAAAGACTTTAAATGCCAAATGAAGAAACAGCTGACAGATAAACTCTACACCCGCACCAACCCTGGTTAAACTGGTACTAATATAGTTATATGACATTGTGCAGCAACTCTCTGCTGCACAAAACTTAATGTACTATTATCACAGGTATACCCTCCTTTATTGGACGGCGCAGTGTGGAGCAGTTTGCATTGTCACCTAGTAGGGGGAGGGGATATATAAAATATATGAGGTAAGGGAGAGAGGAGTTAGGGGAGAAGAGAGTAAAGAAGGAAGTGGAGGGTAAGAAATATGGGGAGTTACTGGGGAATTCATGTAGGATGGGAACAGGAACATTCCCAGAGGGATGTTACGTGAGAGTGAAGCAAGGTTTTGCAGGTAGAGAGGCTGCTAGTGGTGCGGATGTGAGGTGGCAGGGAGTTCCAGAGATGTGCTAAGAAGAAGGACAGTAGAAGTTTGCCTGGTGGATGGGCAGGCTTATGCAATTCAATCAGATTTTGCGCATTAGTTCTTAGCAGTCTATTGGGTAGGTGCATTTTAAAGGTTGAGGCAAGTGAGGGACAAAAAGAGGGACTAAAGATGAGTTTGTGAGCATGTATGAGTTGAATGTAGGTAAGATGATTGGGCAACTCTAGCCAATTTAGTTTATGCAGGGCAGTACAGTGATGGGTGGAGGATCTGTAGCCAGTGGCGAACTTGGAGATTTTGTTGTAACAGGAAGAAACTTTTATCTTGAGAGAAGATTGTAGGTTAGTTAGGATTGGGGCACCATAAAGGAGAGAAGGGATGAGATATGTGGTAGAGAGAACAAACCTGGTAGAGGGAGTGAGGTAGCGATTGTGGTGGTAGAGCATACCTAGCGTCTGGTGTGTTTTTTTGATATTTGTTTGTAGGTGGGTATCAAACTTAAGCTGATAGTCAATGAGTACTCCTAGCAGTTTTGCATTGGATACTATTTTGAGAGGTGTATTATTTTGACTGGTGATGGAGAATGAGTTTTTGTCAATCATTGTGGTTTTAGAAGGGGTGAATATCACAAGTTTGGTTTTTGATGCATTGAGTGCCAGGTGGTCATCTAACATCCCTTGTTCAGTGGAGGAGAAGGCATCTTGGGTTAATTTTATGAGAGTGGTGGTGGAGGTGGCAGAATAGATAATTGTTGAATTGTTGGCATATTGGATAATTTTTGCATTAGGGATGGTGTGGTGGAAGTCATTAATGAAAATTTTGAACAATAGGGGACCTAATATGGAAAAATCAACGAACCAACAAAAGAATAGTCTTAAAAAAGACTAAAATCAAAAAACAACAGGATTCCACGTAGAAAAATTTATTCTAATAAAACATGTCTTAGCGCCTCAGCCACCACAGCCTTCAATGAGCACATTGAGTTTTATTAGACCTAATATGGAACCCTGGGGTACACCAGTGGGAGTGTTGAGGAATGCGGTGGTGGCTTTTTTCCATTTGACTACTTGTTGCCTACTAGAGTGGTAGCTGGTAAACCAGTTAATAGAGGAGGGGGAAAGATTTAGGTTAGAGAGTTTAGTTAGGAGAAGGTTGTGAGAGATGGTATCAAAGGCCTTAGTAAGGTCTAGAAGGAGGGTAGACACAGTACAGCCAGAGTTGCAGGCTTTATTCACAGTTTCAAGGAAGGAGAGGAGGGCAGTAATGGTGCTGTGACCAGACCTGAATCCATGTTGTGTGGGAGTTAGCAGGTGGTTGTCTATGAGGTACGGTAAGAGTTGTAGATGGATATATTTTTCAAGAAGTTTAGAGAGATATATACTTCAGTGTGTCTTGCCAGTGACATAGAGGGATAAAGCTCAGATAATGGCCCAGGTGACCTGAGTTTCATTAGTGGCTCTGGTACCTGAAGGCATAAACAGGGAGGATGTCCATGCCTATTATGGAATGGGAGGAGATGGTATTGTATTGGTGGTAGCCAGAACTGTCAGGTTCCAAAAGAGGCCAGATTTTGCAAGAAATGACTAGGTTTTAGAGGGTGGGTATGTCTAGTGGGCATGTATGCTTAAGGCCCAGGGTGGATACACATTTTGGCCTATGCCTCATCATTTTCCCAGCTTACTACAAATGGTGCCATGCAAGGGGAGCACTTAGGGCCATAACCAACTAAAGTTAGCAACTGTGCACAGCCATTGTGGCTCCCTGGGTTTGCTGTATTCCCATGTGACCAGTAGCTAGTGTCTAAGGCAACCAGCACCTACAGCCTGGTAAGTTATGCAAGTCCCAGATACCGTTAGAGCATAGAGGACTTAAGGGGAAAGCACCACTCCTGCAGCAGCAGACATACCCCAGCAGACAATAACTTGGAGATTGCAAAAAATATAAACATTTATGTAGAGTAATACCACCAACCTTTTTATTCAAATCCTTCTCAGCTTAAAAGAGCTATTTTTCCATCTCTGTATGACTATCTGGATGACATAGTCCTCAATACAGCTTTAATATTCGT
This sequence comes from Protopterus annectens, assembly GCF_019279795.1. Classification (NCBI taxonomy): domain Eukaryota; kingdom Metazoa; phylum Chordata; order Ceratodontiformes; family Protopteridae; genus Protopterus; species Protopterus annectens. Next base: position 1,173,375,075 of record NC_056729.1, on the reverse strand, counting down.
TAGCATTTTAGATGTTTGTACTCTTACCCATTCCAGTCACAGAGAATTAGCACATTTCTGACAGTTCCAGTTTGTGTTTGATATCCCACTTGTTTGCAACATATACACTATAGGAGAATAATATATCATTTAAATTATTTGCAGTTTGTTTACCAGGATAATCTGACTTGGAATAGTTCATTTTTAGTAAGGCTTGGGACAAAAATGACATATAAAATACATATGACTGCACAGAATGCAAAAGATTACAACACTGAAGTCTAGTAAGATGCAAGTTTAAAACCTGAGATTTGAATGATAGAGGAAATATAGCAAATAATCATCCAGGTGATGACTGTGTACTTCAGATATAATATTTTGAATGCCAAAAGGAAGAAGCTGGCAATTATTATTAGCCTACACACAAATATAAATATAAATGTATATCTAACTACATAAGTGTCTCTCAGAATTTAGACATTTACTAATCAGGAGGAATAACTTTTCCTTACATGAAGAAAAATCTCATCTAGTGAATCATTTAATGTACATTAAGAAGCTACAGGAACACGTATTGACTATTTCTGCTAGTAAAGCCAGTTCCTTCAGGTAAAAAATAAAAAATACATCCTTCCAATCTGATGATCAAAAGAAAAAAAAAGAAGAAACAAAGAAAGAATCTAAGAAATCTTTAACTTTCCAGTCAAAGAACTCTGTATCTACATTATGCATAATAGTGCTTACACACACACACGCACGCGCATGCAGGGACACACGTACGCACACACACACACACACACATGCACGCACACACACACACACACACACACACACACACACACACACACACACACACACACACACACACACACACACACACACATTAAAAGTGAGATCAGCACTATGTAGGAATCACCAATTAGTACTTGACGTGCCAGAATGTGTGCAGTATTGGAAACCATATTGCTTGAAGACTTCCAAGTCACGGACAGATTGGCAGTTCTTACATGTTCCTGATGACTGCATGTCCTTACAGTAAGCCAAACGCTACTCATTCTTTAAGCAGTGCTGATCACACTCATGGCTACCTAAATGACTGCGTGCACTGCTTGCAGGAACTGCTTGACACCACTTGTGTAGTAGTGATCATGGCCACTAGCAGCATGGTCCCTGGGCAGCTGTCCTCTCCTCACTCCTGCTGCAGCTCTAAGAGAGAATGTTAAATAAATCCTTGTGATTTTAAGGTGAGTGAAAGGACATTGGGTGAAGTAAGTGAGTATAACCAAAGTATTAATAATTGAAGCTGAGAGTTTGAGTGAAGAGGGTGCTAACAAAGAGACCATGCTTGACACAGCAGTTTGGAAGAAGCTAGCAGACGAGATTTACATTTTATTAGTTTGGGGGGAGTGGCAGGAAAGAAGTTAAGATTGACAGAATACTAGTTAAGAAGAACTTGGAAGAAGAGTTTTGCTTTTGTTTTTGTTTGGGGGGCAATTTAGCATGCACCACAGTCAGTTGTACAGTTTAAAAGAACAGCAGAGTATGACATTAAGATAGAGAGGATGGAGGTTGTAATTTTTCAGGGAGCATAGCTGGATATGCTGACATTTGCTAATTCTTGACTTGATCTTGAAATTGTTTGATGTTTATTTGAGTTCATATGGAATTGTCATCATTGTTTAACTTTACAAAGTAAAGAATGCCTCTATGGCCAATGGCAGATTTGTGCGGTGCATTTAAGTTCTGATTTGTAGGTCTCAGCTCACTTGTTGGGTTTTATCATTATAGAAGGCTTTGAATGGTGGAAAATATATCAGGTGTTGTTCTACTGTGAGGTGAGACGGAATTAGGGTATTTTATTTCCTAGCTCTAACCAGCCTAGTTTGTTGAAGGCCATACTATGGAGATAGATGCAAATTTGCTAATGCTATGACAAGTTTGTTCAAATTTGCTTAGCTGATTTGACTAGGGATTGTCTAGTATGGGAGATACATACAGTAGGCTGGATAGTGCAAATGTATGTGCAGTTGTTAGCTGGGCATAATCAGAAAGGTAAATATTGGTTTTGTACAGAAGTATTAGCTTTTCATTTGTTTTGTGTGCAGCTCACATGATATGTTGCTCAAATTTAAGGTTTTGATTTATCACCACTCCCATCAATTTAGTGTGGAATACAGGTTTTCTGATGGGTTTGTTTAATAAGGCAATGTTGAAGCTATATAACTTGGCAAGCCTTAGGAAAATGGGTCTACCTGACATTGCCAACATTTCAAAATGCTGACAATCATATGGCCGACACCATATGATCGACATTTGAAATGCCAACAATGCAGAACCTGCATCTCAGTACAGTGCGGAATTGAAAGATTTCCATTCCTGCACTGTAGTGCGATCACAGAGTTGGTATATTAAAATTACAGGGGGGGTGCAGGTGGGCATAGCCCCTCTGCTAGCAGTGTAAAGAAAGTTTTTTCTTTCTTTTTTACGGTCTACTTCCATTGTCGACATTTCAAATGTCGATCGTATGGTGTCGGTCATATGGGAGTCGGCATTATGAAATTTCAGCAATGTGAAGTAGATCCAGGAAAATATAACACATAGATTTAAACTTACGATTTTTAACATTAAAAATAGTTGTGATTATTAGACAGTTTTCCTTGAAAGTGAGAGTTTCTTGATTTATAGTCTGCAGCTATGACATGTCCCACGAAGAGCATGTCATCACTATATAGGTTATAACACATACAAATCCTGTCATCAGATAGTTTAATTATATGAAGTATGGTATCTTCGTAATCTTCAGTGCTATTTACACATACTTATTCTTCTCAGTAAAGGTTACTGGGTAATACCACACCATAAAACCTTTATAAAAAATTCTTATATCATTTAATTCTATCAGAATACCAGACCTTCTCCAGTATTGAAGCAATATTTAATCATATTCAAATTATAAGTCAGGCATTTATTAATATAAAAAATGCTGCTGAACTCCTGTTATGTTTAAATACGTGAAACTACATCTTATAGGTTCATAGGTTCATAGGTTTATACTAGGCTATCTGCCCTGGGGCATTTATAAGCCTAGCCCGATTGTGTTTGGCTTACGCCACCCCTTGATTTGAGTATACTGTGCCCTTTTTAAAGTTTAGTTTACTGAGCCTCTGTCTAATAATGACATGGAAGTAATCCCCGGGACAAACCTACGATCCCCCATCCACTCATCAAGATTCTTCTTGAAGAGAGTCAGTGAGGTGCTCTGCCTAACATGAATTGGAATTCTATTCCAGAGTGAAGGGAGCCTCTGGGTTACGAATCTGTTCCTCTAGCATGTTCTATTTATTTCTGTGCTGAGGTTCAAGTCCCTCGAGCGTGTGGCTCTAAGGGATTTAGATTTACTGAGGTGGAGCATGTCCATTAATTCTGGGTTGGACATAGCTTTATATGTCAGGCATAGATCACCTCTAAGTAGGCGGTATGCAACTGAGTAGAGCTGGAGTTTTTTAACCGAGCAGCATATGGCATCTGTTTGAGTCCCTTGATCCTCTTGGTGAGGTACTTTTAGGGTCTTTCTAATTGCTGCAGGTGTCGGGTAAGGTACATCCCAAAGGGGGCATTGTATTCTATGATGGGGCTGATGAGGGACGAATAAAGGCGCACGATTACCTCTCTTGATCTAGATGTGAATCCTTTCATGATGAGGTGGGCTATGTAGAAGGTCTTTCTAACCACTTTGGCAATGTGGTTGTCAAAGGAGAGATTGCTATCAACTTGGGTCCCCAGATCCCTAATTACTTTCTCTGTACTTAATGGGTTACCACCTATGTGGTGATTTGTGGGCACGTTGTTTTTGCCAAAGGGTATGACTATACACTTTTTGGCATTTAGCTTTAGACCATGGCTCTGGCACCAGTTATCCGTCTCTGCGAGACCTTTTTGAAGGATGTTTGTGTCAGCTGGAGAGTCGATTATGGCACCCAGTTTGCAGTCATCTGCAAACTTGGTGAGCCATAGTCCTCCCACATTGGCCTGTACCTCAGAAAAGTAAATACCGAATAAGAGAGGTCCCAGAACAGAACCTTGTGGGACGCCACTTGTGACCGGTTTCGAGTCTGACATTACTCCAGCAACTCTGACTCTGTGGGTTCTGTCTTTGAGCCAGTTTGTGACCCATCTTGTGACATAGGGGTTTATATTTAGGCAGGATAGCTTATCTATGATGCCCAAGAGGGGTATTGTGTCAAATGCCTTTGCGAGGTCCAGATAGGCTGTGTGGACTACCTTCCCTTCATCTATGGCCTTGGTGACTGTTTTGAAGAAGTCGACCAGGTTTAAAAGGCAGAATCTGCCCTTGACGAAGCCAAATTGGGTAGGATCTAGTGTCTGTAGGTCCCCAATGTCTTTGTTTATGAGTTCCATGATGATTCTCTCCATAGCCTTGCAGACTAGGCTAGTAAGGCTTATGGGGCGATAGTTTCCAGGGTCTGCAGAGGCGCCACCTTTGTGGAGTGGGACCACTGTTGCTGTACGCCATTCTTTGGGCACATATCCTGTAGTGAGGCTGAGATTGCACAGCAGTTTTACTTGAGGGATTAGTTCTTCTTGGAGTTCATGTAGGACGCAACCCGGGATGCCATCTGGTCCCATGGAAGCAGTGTTTTTTGCTTTGGAGAGGGCGGCCTTCACCTGAGCATCATAGATGTTTGGGAGGCTGCACTCTGCCGGGATAGATACTTGCTCTTTTGGGGGGGAGGGGGTGGAGAAGTTTGCACTGAACCTGTCTGCCAGGATATTGGCAATGTCTGTGGGTTCAGTGTATTTTTTGTCGCTTAGAATCAACTCAGAACAAGTCTGGGAGTTGCATCCCAGGTTCCTAACATAACTGAAAAAAGCCTTATGATTGTCTTTAGTATCCTGTGCAATTTTTCTCTCGAAGCTGGCCTTGGAGGATTTTATGAGGATCGTAATTTTTGCTAGTACTGATCAGAGATGCCTTCCCTTTAGGGATTTTGCTCTATCATGTAGTAGCTTCCTCCTTCTGTTGTACAGTTTATTTATGGCTGGGGTCCACCAGACTGGACGCCTGCCTTTGGATGATTGGGTCTTGATTTTGTTAGGGATAGCATGATACATGCATTCCTGGAGATGTCCGTAGAATGCGTTTATATAGGATTCTGCAGTTTGGGCTGTAGTTTCCACTGGCCCTGGGGCCTTGAAGGATTCCACTTCAGTTTTGAGAAGTGTGAAGTTCACTTTTGAGAAGTTTTTCACTGTGGTTTTCTGGGCTGGGGGGTGGGGTCGGGATGTGGATATCCAGTGAAATTAATTTATGGTCTGATCTTACCAATGAGGGATATACTTCTGGTATGGAGCATAGAGTCCCCATGTTGGTAATGATCAGGTCTAGTATGCTTTCCCCTCTTGTGGGAGTGGTGACTAGTTGTTCCATAGCATTTGAGTTTATAAGTTCCAGGAACCTTTGGGCTAAGGTGCTGGGGCTTGAGTAATGCTCACAGTCTATGTTTGGGTAGTTGAAGTCGCCCAATATAATGGTGTTCGGAGAGATCTTCATGTTCTCCAATGTTTTCAGGAAAGCCGAGTGGGATTCCTGACTTTGAGAGGGTGGTCTGTAGGATGCTATAAACTGAAAAGCAGTCTTGCCCACTGTCAGTTGCACATGGATGGTCTCTGATACTTCGTGCAATGCCACTAACCTGGAGGTGTGGATATCCTTGATAAATATGGAAACTCCCACTCCTTTTGTGGTTCAGTCTGGGTTTTGGGGCCGAAAAGCATGATATGAGGTATAACCTGGTAGTGCTGGGGTGCTCTCTGGAGCCTTGAACCAGGTTTCTGTCACTGCACAGATATCGATGTTCTCCCATGTGTTCCATCTACCATGTGTTCTTACCATGGTAGTGTTTCTCATATCTGACTTATAACCCTCAGTCAGCATTTTGACACAACTTTGCTTGCTTTGTTGTATTATGACAACCTCATGCTGCAACATACCTTTCTCCCCATGAATTTATTATGCTGCCTATAACTATGCTTGACAAAGAATGACAAAATCCACCTTCTAAATGCTATTGCTATTGAACAAAGAAAATATCTTTATCTCCACCTTACTTAATGTCTACCCCAGAGAAACATTGCCAAACCTCATATATAAACATGCAAAATCCATTTTGAAATAATCCATTTATTGCAACCAAATTGAACTAGAACCAGTTGATTGCATTTTTTTACATTTTGTAGACCACTGAGCTGGGGAAGCCCATCTGAAGAATCAACAATCATCTCAGCCAAGCCTTTGTATTTTAAGTCAGCATTGTTTAGTTCTTCATAGAAGACTGGTAACATCCATGACCAGCACTTCAACATTAATGCACCTTTTCAGTGGCTTTTAGTAAATTTACATCGCCACTATGCAGCTAGTCTCAGTTTTTTTGTAAGGTATCTATTACACATGAGCTTGGAGTAACAGCTCTCGCACAGATATAACCTCGCACACATACTTTGAAAGTACACCCCAGGGAGGAGTACCCTGATTTGACACACATTCTACTTAATCTTTAGGAAGCACAGCAAACTTCTTCCAAATCCTTTCCCTATTTTACATACTGACTCATCCATATATTAATAAGCCACTATGGCATTTAATTCCTTCAGTTTACCTCATTACCATACTTAATTCACATTTATTTGGTCTTCATAAATCTTATTACAAGCCAATGGCTTTATTCTGTCCTTAATATGCATAATTTAGTAATAAAACAGTTTTGCTCAGTTTGCACCTGTCTGTTACACTTTTTGTCCGACTTGAATGTACTCTCTCCATGACAGTTTGAATTTAAAGCCTCAAGAACTATGAGAAATCTAGCACAATTAATCATCTTCATAATCATCATGACCTTGCAGTATTATATTGCCCTCTTCATCAGTTTAAATGTATTTAAATATTAGCACATTTACAAGCATATTATGCACATCAAACTACAAAAAGAGAATCATAAGCTCTCAAATAATGCAGTTTACTAAATGCATAAACTCAGAAACAAATGGTAGCCCTTCATACCAATCTTACTATGGCAGTTACATTTCTTAAATAACAATTGTCTCTTACCTGTCCACAGCTAAAGTAGTCATGATACAAACTTCCATTTCAAAATAGCAGCATTTCACAACAAGCTTAAAGGCAGTTAGACATGTTCAACTCAATTAAATGCATCTAACCCTAACAGAATGCATTCAGAAGAAACTCCAATAACAGGGCCAAACAGTTACATAGTCATCTTCATCATTATGATCATCATCATCATCATCATCATTTTACACAACTTTCACATCAATCCTAATAATGCAGACAGACACAATAACTGGCTAGAGTTTCTCCATAATTTAAATAGTCATGACACAATGTCTCATTTCTGGAATGGGGAAGGAATAAAAAGGACAGAACATTCTAGACTTCTGTCTGGCAAATGGCTTGATGGTGGCCAGCACTTGATTCAGCAAGAAAAACAGTCACAAGATCACATATAAAAGCTGCCAATGAGCAACTCTGGTAGACTTCCTCCTAGTAAAGAAATTACATTAGGGTAGAATCAACAATTGTAAAATCATCCCCAGTGAAACAGTTGTCCCACAACATAAACCACTGGTGCCCACAATCAGTTTCAAGCACAGGTCAGAGAAGGCTCCAGGGTGAATACTGACTAAGGCTGAAGACCTGGAAGTTGGCTGGAGTGAAAACACCAGTGTTTAAGGAAATATTCAAGGCTCTAGCACCTCCGAAAGAAGAGATCTAGTTACTTGAATTGATAGCGTTCTGCCTTTCAACCATCATGTAACAACAGTTGTCAAGAAATACTTCTATTTTTCCACACTTGCAGGTACAGCATGTAGTTCATTCACGTATGTAAAAATGGATAAAATTGTTGTTTTGATTAATTTGAAAGTATTGAAATTGCATTTGAACAGACAACTGTTTTGTTCCTTTCAGTGAGAAGCAAATCCACGATGCCTCTCCATGCAGGACAGTGTGACCCCAGCTCTCTCCCCTAAGTTATCATGACTAACTCCAAGTTCACTCTTTCTTGCAGTGTGAGCAGCAGCTGCCAATGTAGGCCATAGATGAGGCATAACCTTTTTCCTCCTGGATATGACTTGGCTTGAAATCATGACTGCTCAAAGTTTTAACCCATTTTGATGTGAGCTGCATTGGTCAAGAGGCACCTGATACATCTCAGGATTGAGGAAATGCATGACACATCCCTGCATGCTGTTCTTTTTAAGGCTGCATCCCAGCAGAACTTCTCCTTATTCTTAGCCAGTAGAATAACAGCTGTGCTTTCAGAAATGTCAGCCAACACTTTGCCATTTTTAAAACACATTCTTCTATAAACTGCAAAATCCACTCAGTTTAGAAGCATTTTCCTAAAAAAAAGTCTCAGTTCTGTGTCATAGTTATGGCTGAGCACTAAATATGCACTGTCTGCAGCATCTGTGCTGTCTTTTAATAAAAACTGATTCCCAGTCATTTTATTAGCATGAGCTATTGTTAGTATATATGGGGGGAGACAAGGTCTGACACACATTAACTTGAATGGCAGATGCACATTTCGTATTCAGTCATGCTATCCAAAAATACACAGACACACACATTATATACTTCTGAGCTTCCCTGCTTACGAATTCTGGATGAAGCCAAAAATAATTGTGGAAAAAAACCCAGAATCACGGACAACTTTTAAAAACTATTCTAATTCACTTAAAAAATTAATAGAGCAACATATCTTGCATAAAAATACAATTCCTGTACAGTAAAAACTATGAAACACCAATACCTGGTATTAGTGGCTAAGTGTAGCTCTCAATGATTTACCAGAAAATTAAAACAATTATGAGGAAGAAGGCAAAAATATGAGGCAAAATTCAGAATATGCTGCAAAGTTGGGTAAAGTGTATACATGAGACACACATTACTGTCATCATTCCTTATTCTGATTGGTTGCCTGAAGATCAAAAAAAGCTTATCATGCTGAAAAGATCCTCCAAATACCTGTACTGTGTGCATGTGTGAGTATGTGTGTGTTTGTGTGTGTGTGTGTGTGTGTGTGTGTGTGTGTGCGTGTGTGTGTGTGCGTGTGTGTGTGTGTATGTGTGTGTGTGTCTATCTATTCTACAATAGACTGACATCATATTCAGAATCAGTTTCTCTGTCCTTAGGTCAATAAGTGCTAAGATAGGTTTCAGCTGCCATGTGACCCTGAAATATATTAAGTATATGCATCAATGCTAGGTAACATATTGTACAATATGCCCTTACTTTAAATTTTAAATGAATTTATTTACTTATTTATTTATCTTTGTTTACCTGGAAAGTCCAAATTGGATTGATTCATTTTTCATTGAAGGCCCATGGAAAAAAGTTCCACACTTATTACAGATATAAGTACAGAGAACACTACAAATACATATATTAATGACCATGGTAGCAGTTTTTCATTGTACAAGGAGAAACAATTTTTACAATTACAAAATATTACAGTTACAAAATGTTTATTAAAACATTGTATCATTTTTCATCTACAGTTTAGGGACTAAAATGCCAAACACTGTATATACCAAAACTGAATATGGAGAGTTACTAGGAAAAGAGATATTTAGAGATACATTAAAAATATGTTAGGAGGTCATATTATTTAACTATTGTGAAAATTAGTTTTCAGTACTAAAGTTAGTAGGACAGAGTTTGCCGAGGAGGTTACCGTTTTTGATGTCAGTATGTTTGTTTCACAGTGGAACATGATATTGAGTTACACAGAGATATTAGGTGAGACAAGAATGGGGTAAATGTTGGGCATATCTGTGTCAGAAAAAGGAGGGAATGTATTTATATACTGTCCTGTTTTAAATGGCATCAGTCTATCGTCAGTGCTGGTATTTTTTGTTTGTTTGTTTGTTTTTTCACCTCTGGTAAATTCTACCCATTCCATAACTGTGTATATACTTTGCAAAAGTTGAGATGTAAGCAGACTGTGTGTGAATATGCATATTGTTTTATAGAGTACTATGCAGATTATAAAATTATCAGTCTACATCCTGTGACATGTCCTTATTCTAAAAACCTGTAAACAATTTATAGTTTTTCAAAGAGATAAAATATTGCATTTGCAGAACAGATAGATTCTGACGATACTTTGATTCTCTTTCAGAGGTAATATTGGGTAAGATTCAAACTGACGAAATCTGACTTAAACATCTTCCCCACATCAAAAGGTGATATTGATCTTTCATGTGTGTGTGTGTGTGTGTGTGTGTGTGTGTGTGTGTGTGTGTGTGAGCAGGCAGGTGGGCATTTGTGTGTAGAAAAAAAAAAACAAAGATTACATTTATGGAGTACTGGAATGCGATCTACTGGCAGACAACATGGGCTTCAGTTGTACTTATTTTTCTAGAATCAGTACATCAGTTATATTAATACCTCTCAACTGTCCAGACTTTTGCCTCATATTTTTGGTTTGTTCCTCAAAAAAAGTGATGTTTTCTAGTAAATCACTGAAGATTGACGTGAGTAAATAATGACATGCATTTCAGTTACAGACTTAATTTCCTTCAGAAAACACATGCAAACAAATCCGGTTATT